>NC_051154.1:84758525-85011025 GCF_013339745.2 Dermacentor silvarum | reverse complement strand
GCGGGGAGGGAGCGTGTGCGCTTTCACTGGCGGCCCACTCGTCTGTAAAGCCGCTTGACGCTCATCCTGCATGGCCAGTCTGCCGTATCGTGCCTGAGGAAAATGCGCGCCGCAGCAGACTTGTCATTTCTAGGAAATTAATGCCCCAGTGAAAATTGAGACACAATTTTGCGCCACGTTAACACAGCCCAGTCACGAAGGGGACGGCTGAAGAAATTTGCCGCGAGAAACGTGACGTTAGACGGATAAACAAGTAAAGAAATAACTGGTCGCTCGATCATGCATGAATCGTATTAAACATCGCCGTTTTATGCCGGCGAATTCGCTTCTACGTCTATTCTTTCTTTTTCGTGTCATAGGTGGAATGAAAGTGGTGGCAACACTCATATTAAACAGCCTTCATGTTCTTGCAGAAGTACTATTGACTGCTCAGAGATTTTTTTTGTCTTTTCCGTTTAGCCTGTCTCAGGCTATTATTCTGCGCACACAAAACTTTCCGGCACAACTTAGCTCTGCTTTCTTGACTCGAGTGGTGTATGTGAAATCGGTCCTCTCTTTAAGGCACAAAGCAGATCCCGAAAGAAAGCTATATTTATTCATTTCTGAGCGTGGTTCAAAATTGTAAGTCTTTCTTTGTGCCAGACAGATAATTTCTTTTTATCGACGATTTTCCTTCCGTCTTTCGAACACTGTTCTGTGTGGAGGTCTTCGGAACTACGGAAACGTGGCCAGTCCGAAGAATGGCGAAAAGAGAGGGGCAGAGGCGCGTGCGGACGAGCTTCTCAAAAAAAAAGAAAAAAGAGAATTGGCGCGCATCCTGCGCTCTTCTTCCGAGTATATAGTGCAGCCCTCCCAGTTCTGCTGGTTTCCTCTCTTCTTCCAAGCGCGGCCAAGTCAAGCGCTCTCGGCAGCCATGCTGCAAGTGATGGATGGCGGGCGCCTACAAAGACAGAGCGCAGCGATTGTGGGCGCTCTTAATAGCTTAAAAGTGGGCGAAATGGCCCCCAACGCGGCGCGCCACTCGCTTCCCTTCCATGCCCATCGCAGCCTCGCACTCCTTTCAATAGTCAAACGCAAGCTTGGTTCTGAAGTCGCAACGGCGGCGTCTTTCTCCGCGAGGCGCCCAGGCCACCGCTCTATTAGTCTTACCCGCAAGTCGCGATAGATTTTCCGTTCCATTGTGTTCGCAGTGCGGGCGCCGATTGTTCGCGGCTTTTGAGCTGCCGCGATCTTCTAGGGCTTCTTCTCCGCGTCCTGTTCCTCCCCCTCACACTCTTCCCCCTTTTTTCATCTTCTCACTCTGCGTGTTTTTTTGTTTTGTTTTTTGTTTTTTTCCCATTTCTACTTCATCAGACGCCCGTCACTTCGTCTCTCCTTTCGTTCGGAGTTGCATTGCAGCCGGCGGGTGCCTGCAGCCTGGCAAGCGGCTCTGAGCGGGTTTTCTTATGCACCGTTTCCCGGGCCGCCGTCGCTCACGTCAGCGCCAGGCTCGTCGCGCGCTAGAAGCGGCCCCATTTATTTTGCTTCCGGGGCGCTTTTCGTCGTAAAGAATGTGCCCTAATGCTCCAAAAAAGATCAAGTGTAGGGCGCACACTTAGCGAAAATTGCTGGAAGCTAACGAGCGAAAAAAGAAGGAATAATACAGCATATAGCTGAAGAGGTAAAAAAGAAAAAAAAAATTAAAGCTCAATGCAGGCTGCCGCTTCAAACGTGGGTGTTCCTCTATGTACGTTTTGCCCTGGAAGATTTTCGATTTAATTTCGGCAAACCATCAATTATGGTTAGCCTCATATTATTGGACCCATTTCCCTTTGCTTCTGTCTTTCTGCCTCTGATGTGCTCGCCTCCGAGGAAATGTATCGCTCCGCGGAGTAAGCTGGTGGCAGGTGTAATAGCTAAGCTCAGAAAGCAAAACTTATGCAAAACAGCTATAGGACAAAGCGCAGGGCCAGCATTTAGGGCTGAATACTATCGCCTAGAAGAAACAGGACGAGGCACCCACTGCCATAAACGAGTCACTTGCGTTTAAATAATGGCAGAATTCGCTTGCGATAAAGAAGAAAGAAATGGAAGAAAAAAGAAAATAAGTCTCTTCCATAAGCATTAATCCGAGGGCTGGCATAATTAAGACACTCAACATCACAGTTCCAATCATGTTCAGTTTAGTTTTTGAAGTTCGGTAATGCGAATAGTTTCTTATCTGGTAAAATGATGCCTGAAATATTTCTAGCGTTTTTTCCCTCCGTATCCTCTAGTTTCAACGAAGCCTGCTATCGCTACCTTCTTTTACCACAACAAAAATAGTTCAGACTGCTTGTACTTTTTTTTCTAATACGTCATGAATGCGTAATATAAGAGGTTACAGTTTCAATTTTGATTATTCAGTGATCTGCCGTTCATTTAAGCGATGCTACGTGCTCCTACGGTTCAGATATTAAAGCACGCACTAGGACACACATAAGAAACAACCTTTCAACGAATATTGAAGCTTAATATTCAACGAATATTGAATATTGAATATTGGGCTTGTTGACGTTTTCATTCCTTCCTTCTTTCCTTCCTTTATTTTTCTTTTTGAATTGCTGCGTTTTCTGCTGTTAATTGGTAAGAAAAATGCCAATTACCTCTATCATTTCTAGAGAGTAATTATTAGCTAAAACGTATCTTTCGTGCTCGTTTTCCTACCTGCCGTTGGGTCTCTGTGGCTATGGAGTTCTGCACCATTCTTGGACCCTGGTTATAGCCGACGTCGACCCGAACTGCTTTAAAAGCACTCGTGTGCTTTTTAAAGGCAACGGAACTGATCGAAAAACTATAGTGTGTGCGAACTGATGCGTTCCCTTTTTTATCTCCTCTTGTTTTCTTATCTTTTCTGCCATTACGTACCTCATCATCCTGTACAGAGTAGCAAACTGCACACTTAATCTGGTTAACCTCTCTGCCTTTCACCTATTGTTTTCTCTCTCTCTCTGCATGCTGAACATCGTGGGTTTTGTTCCCGGATGCGGCAGTCACATTCTGGTGTGGGCTGCGTGCAAAGAACGTTCGTGTAACGAGCTATTGATGCACGCTAAAAAACCGCAGGGGGTCTTAATAAATTGGGAGCCCTCTACTATAACATCAGTCATAACTCCGGCTTTGCTTTGGAACGTTGAACCTCTAGAATCAGTAAATACTTCTTCTAAAGAAAAAGAGAGGGAGAGAGAGGAGGGTGGGGAGGGGTACTTGAGTTATCAAGTTAAAAGCAAAATAAGTATGACCTTCTCTTTACTGCTATTAACAATGTTAAACTGGTACATGCCCTTAACTACGGCATAAGGTTTGATGGTCTGTGGAGATATGTCAATCGTGCAACTATATGAGTGGACGAAATGTTATCGAACACTGCATAAGCCCTGGAGATGTGAGTGTAGAGATACCATGCCTCTCTGCCAAATTAACACACGCAAACTCAAAGGAAATATAAAGAATATTTATTGCATTATTTAATAATTGAAAACGAAAAACGCACGTATATACGACGACAAGTAACCGATGTGCAATATAATGGCTGCGCGAGCGTCCCAATTTGCCGAGAAATCGGTCGATGGCGAAGAAATATGACGAAGATGAAATCGCGACCACAACGTACTAGTTTAAGGGACACACGCTTACGCGTACCAGAAGCCAAGCGATAAGGAACCATTGGCGCCTCGTCAATCCCTTCAGGTATAAACCGCCCAGCTAGTATAGAACGACAAAAGAAACAAAGAATAAGCGGAGACGAGAGTGGCTGACAGAAAAGCAATCTTTCACTTGCCCGCTCGACCGTTGCAGGAGTCAACTGGCCCTGAAACCGTGGGTCAAAACCTAAACGCTCAGCCAATCGTGAAGAAACCCAGGAGAAGCGATGTCTTGCCGACAGACTTTCCGCCCGATTTCGCTGCACGTCGTCCGGCGCCAGGAAAACGGCCCGAAAACCGCGCTTGTCTGCTCTTAAAAAGAGAGTACGTGGAAGGAAGCGAGAAAGGCTGAAATAAATAAAAATAAACAAAGGAAAAATCTGAATCGCCGGGGGGCTGTGTATGCGCCTGCAGTTCGAGCTGACCTGCGTGTGCCCCCAGCCAAGCAGCGGCCGCACCGAAGACATCAGTGGAGCGAAGGTGACAGGCGACCATTTTGCAAGGAAAATGGAGCGAGTGGAGGGTGGTGAACGCGGCGGCTTGCCGGCTGTCTCCCTGCGTGCGACGGTCGCTCAAAAACAAAGACGGGACCGGGGCGTGTCACGAAGCCCCGCTCTCCATTGCTGAATTACAAAAGGTAAAGGTGTTTTCCACGGCCATCGCTTGGCGCCAGCGCTCAGTAATTAGGGCGAGTGACCTCTAGGATCATCCAGGCCAGCCGGCGAGCTGAGTGAGAAGAGCGGACACCGAACGCGCAGCTTTTAGCAAATGCATCCCGGCGCCGCTTCTGAAGATGGGGCAACAAGCGCGCGGCGTGTTCTCGCTTACGTTCGGCAGACAGCTCGCAAGATAACCGGCAGTGTACGAGCGTAGGGTTTTCTCTTCTTTATTTCTCTTTTTGGAACTATACGTACCGCGCCACGCTCTTGCGCCACAAGTGTTACAAGCGCCCACGCGAGCTGAGAAACACACTGTTCTTAAAAAAAAGCTCTCTGACGGTTTGTGACACTCGAATGAATAACTAAACATATAAAAAAATAAACAAATGTGCCCCTTCTCTTCCTCCCCGCGCACAAGCAAGCACCAAAGTTGACATAAGCAACGCACTACGTGGCTCTATGCATGTAGTTCACGTGAAATAAGCGAACTGAGATATAGCAAACTCAATTCACCAATGTTCTTGTACGTATTTAAAAAAAGACACTGGCTACCCTCGCTGTCTTTCCCTCTCTTCTTCCTCTCTTCCACCTCTTATAAGCAAACGTCTTATGTCGCTGTAGTAATACATACACACACACACGCACACGCACACGCACACACATACATACATACATACATACATACATACATACATACATACATACATACATACATACATACATACATACATACATACATACATACATACATACATACATACATACATACATCTGCGCGTCTGTTAGGCGTGCATTCAATAATTCTGCTCATTTATCTTATTGTGCTGGCAGCAACACTCCTGCGGCCACACAATGTATGAAAGAGACTAAGGATTAATGCTGAAGAAATGCTGCTATACTTAGTCCCACACAATTTTTATAACACTATTTACGACGTGCTACATGTCGATTTTGTATTTTCAATTTCCCTTCACCTCAACGGCCTCCACGATACGGTAGCGAGCTCTGCAATTTCCTAATCATTTTTCCGTCCATCCATAATCCCATGTGTTGCCGACGGCAGTTTGCCGGGAAGATGAACTTTGAAACACTCAGGAGGCGTTATCTAGATCAACAACTCAAAAGCCAAAATTAAGAAATGTTGCAGTAAAACAAATGAAAGCCGTTTTTGATTTTATGAAGACAGAAATGCCCCGAGGCAGGTTTTTGAAATGAAATTCTGGGGTTTTAGGAGCTAAAACCGCGATACAATTATGAGTCACGCCATAGTGGGGGGCTCCGGATTATGTTCGGCCACCTGGGGTTCTTTAACGTGCACCCAATGCACGGCACACGGGCGTTTTTCCATTTCGCCCCCATCGAAATGCGGCCGCGCGCGGACGGGATTCGATCCCGCGCCCTTAGGCTTACCAGCGCAACGCCAAAGCCACTACGCCACCTCGGCGGGTGCCATGTTTGTTACTCATATTAGAAAGATTTTAACTGCGCTATGAACAGGGACAAAGGAGGACGAAAAAGACAACACGTGCAGCAACTGCGCACGTGTTGTCTTTCTAATATGAACTTCAACCAACTAGCCCAACTTGGTGCACTACTGCACAATGTTTGTTACTCTCGGGCAGTAAAAATGGACACATACTTTAATGCATATCCTGAGCTTGATTTTCATTATATCTAGCTTTTGATTAGTGCATAGGCGTAAAAAGCTATTTACTGCTACACTTTTGAGAAAACCTATGTGAGTAACGTGATCAAGCTACATAAACGTGGCGAATGGTACATATAAAAGAACTGAAAGTAGGAGATGTTAGTCTTGATTCATCTTCAAATAACTTTTCCACTGCCTTTTTGATTTCCCCATTTTCTTGTTGCACATGCGCATTTCCTTGGCGTTCACGCCTTGTGAAATAAACGTTCAATTGAGAGTTCGCGCTGTCCGCGTGTGCTTCTTTATCGTCCGTGTCGTTTCTTGCGCTAGAAAAGTTTTTTGAAGGTGAATGGTACATGTTCAGAAAACTCACAAGGACGCCTCTATGACCAATCGTTTATGAAAAACAAACAAACAGAGATACAAAGAAAGAAAGAAAGAAAGAAAGAAAGAAAGAGAGAAAGAAAGAAAGAACGAAAGAAAGAAGCAAACGCAGACAGTAGCGTATATAAGAGGCCCATTTTGAAGTCACAAAAAAGCAATCTTCCGCTATTATTTACTGCCACTAAATATGTCGTCTTTTCGGTTCGCTTATATATTCTTATGTCTCTTCAATATAATACTTCTTATTTTCTATATATCTAATGTACAAAAATGTGACGGTAACTACCTACTTTTTGTGCCTGCTGCTGTCGCTTTTTCTTGCGTGTGTGTGTGATTGTGGTGTGTGTGCACATGTACCTGTTTTTATTGAATTTTACACTGAGCATGTGTCATTTTGGGGGTGAATTGGGTTTTTGGGGGCCGGCACTCTGTCAGGACTTTATGCCTTTTTGACGGTCCCCTATCTGTACATCTTCCTTTTCTGGTTGCCTAAAATAAACTTCAAATTTGAAATTTCGAACTTCAGTATAGAACCAATTGTAAAGCATCAAGAGGCGCAAATAGCCGCTCTTGCTTTTCGGAAATAGCGGGCGGCGGTTTAATTTTATCGGAAATACTTTATAATATCGCCATGTCTCTTTTTCCATCACTAAAAGCAGCGGCAAGTGGTATGCGTCTCCCGCAGAAGCTCATGTCTGTCTGATGACTGTTCGCGGCGGCTCAAGGGTGCCCTATAACTGCCATATTTGCTTAAAAAAACAAGCGCAGACAAACCAAATTCGTCTACACGCAATGAGAGGGAAGAAATTTTAGTAGATGGCACGTTTTATATCCCCGAGTACGGGCACGCCACACTCGACATACGCTTTCAGCTTTACCCATTACCTTCGCTTTGGTGCACCTGCAGTAATGCCGGTTACTGCGCGAAACTGCCCGTTCGACCATCCTGTAGTCAATTTTCCGTCATATATATATATATATATATATATATATATATATATATATATATATATATATACATATATACAACGAGCGCATATAGTTGGAACGTAAGTACAATCTGCGCGCGCCAAGTGCATTGCGGGGGACGTACACGTATGTTACGTATAGCGAAAATCAATGCACAATCGGGTCTAACATAAAGATACTTTCGGACGTTAGACCGCCGCTATATATTAGGTTAGAGTTTTGAAACAAATTTCAAGAGCCTTAAACCCAAACGAGCTCAGAAACGACTTTAGTTATCCCGATTACCAACACAACGCTTGCACATACTTTGACGCCGTTGTAAAGCCGGGTACTGTGTTAGAAAACCTGTGTGCGCTGCTCAACGGAGAGACGACAGCCAAGTCGGTATACTACGTAGGGACAGCTCAACGGGCACTATTCACCGAACGCCCAAATGTTTGCCCAGTACTCGATGCCTAGCGACCGTTGTTGCAATTTCAAGTTTATTTGTGACAGGAGTAAACACTAATTTTAGCACTATATATGTACGTGTGTGTGTGTGTTTATGTATCCAAATTCAAACATGCACGGCATATTGACTTTTTGCTAGCGTATATATACATGCACCTATTTTTGTACAGATGTACATCGGGCTTTGAGTAAATGGATATGTGCACACATGTGCTTTTAAGAATGACTCCATGGTTATGTATAGGAATATATTGGGCAACGTAAGACCTTTTTTTTGTAAATGAAGTAGCCCTCCACACAGAACATAAGGAAAAACATACAGCGCCTAAACCAACGCAGGCCGCGCATATTTTAAGCTGAGAAATGTATAGCGATGACAGAGGCGTAGAAAAGACTGAAAAGAATGACACACACAGACGAAACGACCTCGCACGAGCGTAGTGACTGACAAACATACTATGGACGAGACCCTGTACTACTGTTTGACGCGATCCTCCCAGCCGTTCTCGATACAACGTCAGAATATGCCCGTGATGCCACATCTAGAGCTGCAGGGGCACGTGAAATTGCACGCCTGCGTCTGACCACTTCCCAGGAAAAGCAACGATGCATAAATGACGCTCATCACCACGACGTCCACTTTAACCCTGATGACATCGTGCTTCTTTGGAAACTAGCAAGCTGATTTCTGCCTATTCAGCCCCGTACCGTGTCTTGCGTCAAGTGACAGACATGACCTACGAGATACAACCTCTCGATACCTCCACACCGCAATCCTCCTCTGCTATCATTGACGTCGCTCGACTGAAGCGATATCACTCGAACCTAGCAAGCGCCGGAACAGCGCCTTCGCCGCCAGGGGTCATGCTTCGAGGCGCTGCAGTAGCGAACGATGATGGCAGGACTGACGAAGACGACGATAGCCGATAGTCGCGCGCACGGGCTTCGTCTTGTATGCCTGTCTCCTGCCCGTTTTTGTAAATATATTGCATAAATATTTTGCAGATATATTGTCAAGCGTCTTTTCTCCCCGTAACAATACGAAGTGAGAGAGAAGAACAAGCTGACAAAACCGTGATTCCCGTAACGTTTGCAGTTGCGCCTGTCTTTTTAACGCGTTGTTCGTATGCATTTACTGACAGAGGTGTATTAGTCGAAATTGCCTCTCAAACATTTCCAACAGTGAAGTGACAGAAAGCTCTTGCAGCAATTTGCCATGTCGCACAAAAGCACTGCCTTAAATTAAGATAAGTGGTGCGTGTCACAAATGAACCCAATTCGTTTGTAGATTTAATAAAGACGTAATAATTGTAGTAAACACGTATATACTTGAGACGTATTCACATTTCACTAGCTTTTGAATATTCCGCAGCAAATTAGATAACAAAAATTGTACTACATTTAGAGCTGCGTGCGATCAGTTTAAAGAGTCACTAAAGACAAATGGAAAACATAATTATATACAGATACAGTATTGTTTCTAAGCACTATCTGTATGTTTTTGCCCAAAATTTCTCGTATACCAAAGGAGAAAAATGAGATGAAACTCGTCTTTTCATGTCTCGCACCAAAACTGCACCCCCGATGCCGTGAGCGTAATATCGCTGATTTATTGACAATTTCGCACACCAGAGAGCGAGAGTTTTTGCTTCCTTTAAATTGCTATTCAACCATTTTCTTATCGGCACTAAATAAATAAATAAGTAAATAAATAACCCACTGGGGAGACGCTGGCAGAGCGTGCGACGTCACCGAGCACGGAAACTTCAATGTGACGTCAACACCCATGTTTTATTTTCGTATCCTCTCCGGCTTATCAAGGCACCACATTTGGTATTCCAGAAGTGTGACGTACTAATTTTCGTTTATTTATTATTTCTCTTTACAGTGCCCTTTAGTGTTATTCTCATTATAAACGCTCGACGTACAAGCTGCGTGCAATTCACAATTTTGGAGTGATGGTTTTAATTTTTTTCCCTTTAATCCCTAGCTGACATCCACTTGTTAATATTTTATGTTTTTAGCGCCATTAACGTTTCCTCAATTGTAATTGCGTGGACTGTCTTTTGCTGAAACAGCGACGTGTCGCTGCTCCTTAGAGACACCATCTGTTAGCCTCTTTTACTCATTCTGCAGTAGTTCGTGTGCGACTCGCAATTAATTTTCTATTATGTTTGTGCGAGGCATGAACGTGTGGCTGCGTGCTCATTTGCGCGCGTCGTTCTCTTGTCAGAACATAATCGCATTATTCATGAGCAACGTCAGGGCAACGTCGAGTGGTTTGACAGAACAAGATAAACAAGCAGTGAGGTGCCATTGTTTATGGAGTTTCAAAACGGGGCACTGAAGGAATAATTTCTGGCGTCTTGTTCAAAACTGTTCTTCAATAACGCGTCCCAGACGGAACGGGAGAGTCTTTTCCCGAGAACTGATTGTTCTTAATAATAACCCGCCTTTCTAATACAAAAGACGAGGAACAGCATTATCGTCTAACCGAACGCGGTCCCAATGTGACAGACAATTAATAAAGAAAGCGACACTCTAAACGAACGGTTCGCTTTTTATTCTTAGGGCCTTCCAGCCGAGCCGGAAGCACGGCAAAGACAGGGCACGCATTTTTGATAGATGGCGTCTTTTTATCTTTTGCAGCACCGTTTCGGTCGGGCCAAGCGTACGTTCCGGAAGAATGGGGGAAGAAAACAAAAGAAGCGAAGCGAATAAGCGCTCTCTCGCTAAGCGAGGTTTCTCTCGAAGGCCGACAAGAGACATTTTTCCTCGACACGAGAAGCGCGGATAAGATGGCCATTCTCACGCTCAAACTGCCAAACCCTTTATACTTCCACCGCTATATTTTTTTTTTGCTTCGAATTCACTCCGCGCAAGTGTTTGAACGCCCCTTGCATTTGAACAGTTTCTTTCTTGCAACAGAAAAAGCTTAGCCGACAATACATGTTCTAGAAAGAAAAGGGCGAGCACGCAGTGAGCAACGCGCTTGTTCCTTCTCCGCCTCGCTGTCCCTGCTTTGAATTCCTTGCACACTTTTTCGATGCAAAGTCATAGCAACGAACGTGGACGCGGACGTTAGACAAGGAGCAGACAACACATTTATTGTTTTCGGTGGTGGGAATACGCACACCAGGCCCGCTCTCCTCTCGCACCTGAGTTTCACGGGGACTTCACATGCGCGCCTGCTGAAAGCAGCTGATAGAGCCTTTGAAATTTAAACCCTATGCATTTTTCAACGACACTCTCGCTAGCGTCCAGTTTGGCCGCTGCTTTTTCTCGTAATGCTGTCATTTCTGCAGCAATATTTTCTCATGGCCAAGAGAGCCGTGCCCACCTTGCAGCTTTTATTTCCCACGCGCTTCCTGTCCTGTCTTACTTTTTCTTTCTAACTCAATTTACACTAGCCTAACGCGCGGTGCGCACCCTTACTGCCCAAGTGCGGCTCGCTTCCAATATATATATATATATATATATATATATATATATATATATATATAAAAGAAACAGCGTGGACGTTATTCATACTGTTTCGGGCATGTCTATTGGTGAGTTCTCGATGTTTAACTTTCAGTGCACAACACAATAGCCTTGCGGAGTTGCAAGCTCATCTCTGCTAGGGAAAACATGGTGCCGTATGTTACTTCGTTACTGACAACGCGGCGGACGTGGCTGGCATCAGAAGCACAACGTGGGCCGGTGTTGGAGGCGTACACACGCATATCTGAAGGGAACTTTGTTTCAGACACGGAAATTCAATTACTCATTCGTTACCATATTTGCAAATACATCAATATTTGTGCATTGAACGTGTATTTCGTAATTGGATATTATTTCACTGCAAGAGAAAAATACAGGAATGCGACTGCATATATGCGGGTTTGCGTTTGTTAAGCAAATGCAAGTTCGCCGCTTTTTTTTTTTTTTGTCGACTTATTGTAGCTCTAAATACAAGGAATTAGAAAGCACAGTGGAAAGTATGTGAGGGCCCATGATTTCTTGAGTGGCACGCGTATCTGAACCATGTAGGTCCAATAACTTGAACATACATGCTTCAAGACACAAGACACGTTCAAGTAAATGCAGCACAAAGTAAGCTCGACTTCCAGCAACGGGCAAGGAAGATGAAGACTATCAAAAGCGCCCAGCAAACAGACAGAGTTGTGCTGTGCTTAGAGCGTAAAATGTTTTGAACGGCACTTAGACATGATTTGCCGAAAATCGAATAGAATGCTCGGAAGCTCTTTCTTTCGACTTCTCCCTTTCTATTGTAGATGTACATTAAATTTAGCACGCAATAAAATGCCAAAGTTAGTAACTGTCATCAATGAGAAGCAATGAATCCTTAGAATACGGAATTCTAGCTTCTCTAAGCTTCTCGCTGCGGCTTCAGAGAAGATCTGCACTTTCACTCTCCCGGAAAGCGAGTGTGGGGACCTTGGCATATTAGAGTAATCGTGCTGCTTCCTTCCCCTTTATTTAAGCCTGCCGAACGTCGGTATACACTCGGGCTAGCGGGGGGCACATGCCGGAAAGACCGTGGAGGAAGCCAAACGCTCACCGAGTACGGACAGGCGGACGATGGACGCCTGAACACTGCCGTCGGAGCGTGTCACCCGGCAGGTGTAGACGCCCGCATCGGCGAGGCCCAGAGCCTTGACCTTGAGTGCGGCTGGTGATCCAAGCACGGCGAAGTAGGCACGCGGCGACCAGTCCTTTCGCGGCTGGTGACGGCCCTGCATTAGGTTGGCGCGGCCCGGGAAATGGACCGCGTACACGGGCTCTGGGTCCACGTCGCCGCGCCGGTGCCACTCGACGCGCACGGGCGATGCCTGCGTGGCGGCCTGCCGAGCGTGAAGGGCGGCGCACGGCAGCTCCACTTGCCCGCCTTCCTGACCCACGTACGATGGTGCCTCAGCTTCGTCCTCTTCCACCACTGGATCGTCATCTGCAGATGAGAGGGCGGTCGTCATGTTCATACAGTCGACCTTGCACGGAAAGAATAAAAAACGAAAAGCGAGGAAAAAAAAGAAAAAAAAAGGGGAAAAAAAAGAAGCGCAAAATTATCCCGAGTGCTCACGACCCGATGGCACGAGAGACTGCCTGTCAGGGACAAAAATTTTAAGCATATTATGTATGGAATGGTTAAAAAATTTAATTATGGGGTTTTACGTGCCAAAACCACGATTTGGTTATGAGGCACGCCGCAGTGGGGGACTCCGGAATAATTTGGACCACCTCGAGTTCTTGATCGTGCACCTAAATCGAAGTACAGGGGTGTTTTTGCATTTCGCCCCCATTGAAATGCGGCCGCCGTGGCTGGTATTCGATCCCGTGACCTCGTGCTTAAGCCCAACACCATAGCGACTAAGCAAACATGGTGGGTATGTAGGCAAAGGTAATCTCCAAGGTAAAATAAGCAATTCCGCCTTGTATTGAAAGATGTTAAAACTATGGTGCCTTTACTTCGCTCGCGTTTTGTTTAATTAGAGAACGGAACTTATAGAAGGAAGAGTTCCGGAGTTTGAACGCTCCAGAGACACCGGATCCATCATACATTGTGACAGAGTGGCCTACAGATGAAAAGACAGAAAAAGCAAGAAAATTTGAGGCTGGGCAAAAGAATGGAAGGCCGGTATGTTGAGGCATGTGTACATAGGTAGATATAGATATGGCAAACACGCTGAACAAGGCATCACACAGTAGTCTGAGGTATGCGTACAAATAGTATATACACGTTGACTAACGTTGCACGTTGGGCTTGTTGGTATAACACGATGAAGGCAAGAGGCGTAGCGCATCAGAAACAGGACAGAAGAGGAAGAAAACATGTAGGAAAAAAACATGAAAACATGAAGAAACAAGAGCAAGAAAACATATCACATCGCTACCTGCGGTGGGTCTTGTATCAGCAAACCACCCATTTAATTATCGGGAAGAGAGGTGGAATTTATGCGTATGACATGATTATTATTATTTTTTTTCACTTCCTTCACATTCTGTAGCGAAATGTGCTATCAGGTTGCTCGGAGCACGTGTTCTATTGCAGGCGAGAGAGTGGTATATATGTTTGCTGGGATTCCGCAATAAATAGCGCCAAACGTGTGTGTTGTCTGTTTTCTTCCTCTTGTGTCCTGTTTCTGATGTGCTACGCCTTTTGCCTCCATCAGTATATACACGATTGAAGTTTATATAGAAGACCGACTGGTCCCCAGTGCGGGTTTGGCTTGGCATCATAAGCGCATCCGAGTGACAGTTGGTTATGAGCGAGCACAGAGGCAACACGCCCATGCTGCGTGCCGTACAGGAACCAATTGAGAGTCGGTATAACTGTTTGCTAATGAACGCTTGGTGAAGATGGCGTACTGTAGTCGGCTGCACACGAACTCGGCTCTATCGACAGGTTAAACAAAAGCATTCAATAAAACTGACTGAGGCTGTGAATGTCCCGCTGGTAATCAGGTGTCCCCGATTCTCTTCCGCGGGCGCCACTTCCTCTTCTTTTTACCCGCACGACGCGGGCAAATAAAAACCCGCACTACGCGGGAAATAAGAATGAACTTAGGCACGTAGTTGAAGGGGATGCAGTTTTTGGAGAGATATGGGTGTAATCACCCCTCCTTGCTGTTTCAGCTTGCAGGAACGGCGTAACCGAACGGGCTCCTGAAAACTTCCATAACCCTTCCGAACGTTCATAGCTGTCTGGGTTATCTTACGGCGCGTGCGATCAGGACATCGACCACATTTAGGTCAGTGGTTGGCCTCATAATTGCGAAATGAACAGGCCGGAGTTGCAGCAGATACTTCTTTCGCCATCGCTTCCAGGAGTTGTTTGCGAGAAGCTTCCTGTATGCACGTCTCGTTCTGAGTTAACCGGTGATTTCAACCGTATTCGTATGGAATTGTAGTGAGCCGACATCCAAGCAATAAATGTTTTCGTCAAAGGGCACGACTTTGCTCCGTCTATCTCGATGAAAGTCAGAGGCCTGGAGTTGACTACTTCGACGTCTGTCAGCACTGTTACAATTTCTGCCAAGTCAGGCAGGTTCTGCCACAGCTTTTACGTAGCGGAGCCTTCATGATTGGAAAATCCACTCCCACCTTCATCCCTACCGGGGGCATTCGGCACAATAAGCTTCCATGAGGTCCTGTTGGTGCCGATGCGTTTCGCGACATCTTTTAGAGCGCAGCTCTTGGGCGCCCGTTCCTGCGGCGAGCGTCAGCATCTTACCTCGTAACCGAACGAACGAGCACAGCGAAAGATGAGAGCGAACGCGGAGCGCAGCGAGGGACGAAAAAAGCGGCGAGAGTGAAGAGGAGCGAGGAGGAAAGCGGAGGAGGAGGGTGCAGCGAAACTGTGAGGCGGAAAGCGTAGTGCCGCGCACGAGGGGCTTTGCGGCGACGATGGCCATGAGATGGCGGCAGAGTAGCGCGCATCGTCTCTTCACCAAAGCGCTGCACGAGCGGAGGTAGTCTGTGGCGGCTGCTGTGAATCGCGCCCACGCGTCACCCACGCGCTTCCACTCGCGATCTCCAGATGAGCGAGGCAGTCGCGCCACACTTCGCTGCGTTTGCAACGTGCCGCACGAGACAGATTCTCCACGCCAGACAGTATATCTCGAAATGAAAATACGTATGCTCAAAATAGCCTAGTTTAATAAATTTGAGTATAAACCGCATGCACGCGATTTTGCGCGCGACAGCGACAAGTGACGCGATGGAGATGGCTGTCGCGTTCGCTCGTCGCCTACAAGTCGTACCGCATGCGAGCGACGACCTTGAGCGACGTCACCCCGGTGTTGCCGGTATGAGGGCAGCAAATACACGCCGAAACTGGCGTGACGCGTGCTTTATTAATTTAAGATGATGTGTTTTACTGTAAAAAGCAGCATAAATATTTCTAAAGGTCTTGCACTAGGTTCTTATCCTTGCACGTATCAAAATTAAGTCGTTTGCTCGTTCCGTGCGACAATCGGTAGTACTCGACTGATGTACATCCTGTTTCGGCTTCGCGCTATTGGCTAGTCACTCATAGTACTTCCGGGCGACGAGCGACGAATTCTAGATTTCCAGAACCGATCGATTGAGTGACAAGAACGAGCGATCTGTTTGCGCGACGGCCCGTTTCGTCGCTCGAAGCTGTCACTCATCGCCGTCGGGCACAAAATCGCTCTCATGCGGTTGTAAAGTTCTGCGTTTGAAACGAGTGGGAGCGTCAAGAAAAATCGCAAGATGTCCGTTCTTAATATCGAAAAAAAAAATGCGGCCAGCTTGACACTAGCGGTGCCAAGTCTGAAGAAACACCAGAGCCGGGCGACGTTCCTTAGCAACTAGTATGTAGGTTTAACGTGGCTTAACTTGGATTTTTCTAGGTAAGGTTGGGCTATCAGGGCAAGGCTAGGTTATCATGGCAAGGCTGGACGTTGACGCTTGGCTTGTTTCTCGCGTTCTCGGTATTCCGGATCAGCTGGGCGACGTCGCATATCGGCGGCTTTGTTGGCGAGGTAGGCTGGATCGGCACGAAGACGGCGATTCCTTTCCCGTGTGGATTGAAGGCGCTTCTCTCATCGGGCAGCCTCTTCTTCCGACGTCAAGGTGCGCTTAGGTCGAGCCATATCTCGTTAGAGCGGAGAAATGCCCGGGCACCGCCGCGCCCACGCTTTCATTAGCGCCTTCACATGACTCTGTTGAACACGTGTTCGGCGCAGCTATGACGTAAATGACCAGGCTCCTCGCTCGCGAGCATAGCACGTGGCGCGCGCTCCTCCCCGCTCAGCCCGTTTCAGCGTGGCACACCGGAATTTTGCCAAGCTTAAACAGCTCCGCTGTTAAAAAACCCTGCCATTATCGCTGGCCGGAAGTGACGCACGACCTAGAACGTGCAGCTCCTCGGCATGGCCTCCGAGGTTAGGCGGCGCACATGGCTCGCAGAAAAAGTTCAGAGGATATACATGCTGGTACTTAAGCTATAGTCAATAACTACCAGCTGCACGCGTCGTCTGCTTAGGTGCTGTTTAGAGGCTGCCAATAAGAAGCCCTGCGGCTTTGCCAAGGTTGCTTTAGGGGTATACACGGGCTGCTTTTTTTTAGATCAGACAGAATTTTTGATATCGCCAGTGGCAGACAGCATGATTATAGTCCATCAGCTGAATTACTCGAAATGAGAGACATTGCTAGCAGGAGAACCCAAATGCATAACGAATAATTAAAAAAATCACCAATTAACTTCCTGATTGATTACTTTACGGCACTTACTGAAATTTATGAACGGTAGTCGGTTAGTTTGCAAGGCATATACACTTAGAATGAATTCAAAGAATCACACGGGTTTTTCTACCAAACCACGGTTTTGCGCATTGAAGCACAAAAGTAAGAGGAACACCCAAGTATTTCGTCGCACTTTGAGAATTAATATTTTGAAACCGGTGTCATCCTAAAAATTCGTCCCAAGAGCTTTGCGAACTCACCTGCTGCAATTGGTGAATTGCAAAATGTGCCGCAAAGTAATTTATGACAAGGATAATTTGTGAACTTTTGCTAGTTAGTCAATATGCATTTCGATTTCTCGTGCAAGTAATGTCCGCCTTCTTGAGCAGTCCAGCTCAATGACTAGAATCATGCGATCTGCCGCCACCGGCGATTTTAAGAAATTCTGTAGGGTCTAAAAAAAGAAAGAAAAAAATACGAAGAAAAGAAAAAAAATCTCGTGGTAGTATACTACTCATTTATAACTAAGTGAGCCAAAGTGATATTTCGTTGCAGTTGGCCTTTAAGCCTGTCGACGTTTCGTTACAGCTCCATGCACTCTAGCAATACATAACATTAAGCAGTCCCCTTCACATGACAAACCAGCGCAAACACAGTATAAATGCAGCCAGACGTTATATTGAAGCTGAGCTCGAGGTGAATCGCTCGCGAAAGCAGCACATCTGAAAAGTGCAACGTAAGACCATGCGTCTTTGGCTTGTATCCGTGCGGAGACCGGGTTGGTGATGTCGACAGCAACAATTTCTAAAGGGTTTGTCGACTTTTTGCAGTAAACTGCTAAAGGGGCTGTTCCTTCCAGAGATCGCCGCGATACATATGCTCACATAGCAGCCATGTACCACTTTCTTTACTATAGAATACACGGTCCGCAAATCCATTAGCGCCCTCAGAGCTGCTTAAGCATGTCTCGTACGCCTCCATGCAAGACCTGCATCTGGTACAGAGAAAGCACTTGCTTCTTCTGAGGATAATGATCGAGGAGATAATAAGATTATTGCCACAGCGATGACCAATAACAGACCGCAGTTGCATAAGAGAAGATTTGTGAATGTGGACCGAGAAGTTTAAAAAAAGGTAAGGATTAAAGTAAGTTTAAATACGAGTCGGGTATTCCGGGGAAACATACTTCAATTTTTCTCTCCATTGCAGTAAATGCAACAGTACCAATATTGCTCCATTGGTCCAGATCTTGAGACCTGGAAGCAGTTTGTGGGAACAAAATAAAAACAAAAACTAAAAGCGTAATTGAAACGTAAACGAAACTTAACGGAAACGTAACCGAAACGTTCTTTATTATTTTGTTTTGGAGTGAAACCGAAATATTTTTTATCGTTTTTCGGTTCAAATGGAAAGTCAGCAATCCGAAACAACCAACGTTAGGCAACGTCAGCATTAGGGCGTATCTCAGGGGTCCGCATAAGCGCGTATCTCAGGCAGGAATAGTGCGATTGATGCCCGATCATAGCCGATAGCAGATCGGCATCGTAGCAAAACCCAGGGCGGAGGATACGCCCCCAGGACTCGCTCTGATCGGACGTATTTTTCCGTAGCTCCAGATTTTAGCCCCGTCTGTTGGTGTTTTCCCCGCTACTGGAACGCTGTTTTTGTGGACCGCTTTGGCGGTTCATAATCACTACTGGCGCCTATTTACAAGGTTCGTCGGCATCTACACCCTCCTGCTGCGGTGTCCAGCCTAAGTTCTTGTGCGGCTTCACGAGTGCGAGTGCCCCCGCGCCACTCGCCTCGGCACGGAGCATCGAAGCTGTCGTCCGCTGTGTCAAAGGTCCGGAACGTTACCGATGTAACTGCCATTCTTGCCAGGAGCGTCTCCATCTTGGGGACGAGTGCAACGTGCGAAGAAAGTAACCTGAGGATGGTTACCACCAGCCCTGCAGTCACGGCGCACACCTCGGCCAAGAGAACGACGGAACCTACCAGCCTTTCAGCGGACGGACGGAAATGCAGCTCCAGCGGCGCCCAAAAGACTTCGCTCATCACAAGGCTTACCCCCTCGACCGACACATACGCCTCCGGTGTCGCCAACGACATCGTGGTCCAAAATGGTTATCAAGCCTCATGCTAGATGCCCCCGACATGTCCACTCTGCCCAACCGTACTATTCAAGCGGCTCTGGATGTCTGCCTCGAGATGTCCAGATTTCAAGGTTTCGCCCTACACAAACCTACCAATACCGTCTCAGTATGGGTGCCTGCTATGGCACTAGTTTATAAGCTAGAAGAACTGCAACAGATCCGAGTCTCAGAAGAATGTGTCCTTCCAGTCCAGGCGTACCTTGCCAGTGATACTGATTTAAGGCGCTATGTGGTTAATGGTGTTGACCATGACGAAGAACATGAAAAGCTCCTGCAGGAACTATCGTGGCCTGCGCACAAGGTCGTGGCTGCGCGCTACCTAGGTAGCGCTCGTACGTGCCTAATCACGTTTCAAGGTCCTAATTCCCCGCCTGAACGGCTGCGTACTGCGCCCGTGCCCGTTCAAACCCTCCGTTGTGTACTGCTACTCCTGCTTTAAACAGCGACACATGAAGTCGCCGTGCCCCTTTCCACCTAAGGACGACACCATGGAGCCTGACCCATCAGCATCCTTTCGATGTGGCCTATGCCAAACAAACAATCATGACATCACTTCCATGACGTGCCCTACGAAGTTGAAAGCTACTAAGAAAGCTCGACAACGCCACTCTCGGCAGCAATCAAGCACCACTCAAGGGCCATCGATAAAACAAGTCCCCGTGTACAACCGTTACGCCGTTCTAGCATCGCTGGAAGAAGACGCTAGCCAGGTGACAGCAGCAGGTACAGCGACAAGTAATGCAGCCAAACCTACATATAGCGCGGCTGTTAGGCCGTCCACTTCGCGACCACAACGGCAATGGGCATCACAATCGATAGAAGACACGCCGCCTCCCTTGGCGATTGAAGAATTTGAGATCGACGCTCGCTTGGCCACTCTCGAAAAGGAAATCCAACGTCTCAAGGAACGCCGTACACTGCTCCAGCGTCGTCATGAAGGAGCGCGGTCATCGCACTCGACGTCGACGTCGATTCCTGCTCACGTGGTTAACCCAGCATCTATGTCAAAGTCGCTTTAATCCCAAGAACTCTTGCACTTCGTTGCGCAACAGCTCCAGCATCTCACCTCGGTTCTAGTGGCCAACCTCAATCTGTGATGGCTGCTATGTCTTCAAGTGCGCCAGAGGGCATTTTGCAGTGGAACCGCCGCGGCATCGCCGGGAAGGTCGGAGAGCTGCGCCAGCGTCTCAGATATGGGAAACTGCGTGTTTGGGCTCTACTGCTTCAAGAAACTAACGGCCTGCCACCCATTTCAGGATTTGTGGCATACTCATGGCCTTCAATGCTGGACCGTAGGAGTGCTACGCCTGATGTCCCTCCAGGAAAGGCTGCAGCTTATGTACGGTCCACCCTTTATCAGACCCGTGTTTATCTTTCTCGGTGGTGCACTTTATGGCAAGAAGTCGTGGCCGTATTGGTTCGTCTCCAACGTACGGACATTATCATCGTTTCGTACTATGCACGCCCCTCAGTGGTCGTGCGGCTCGGTTGTGTCTCGGCTGGTTGGCGCACCTACGACAGAAACATTCTGGTTGCCCCATCATGATAGCAGGGAATTTTAACGCACCCCACACCACATGGGATTACGCCATTTCCAGTGCGCGTGGTACGTGTATGCTGGACACATTTATGGACGCCGAATTCACGCTGCTTAATAATGTGTCCGCGCTTACTCGTCGGCGTGACCACCCTCACGTGCCGCCACACTCACCAGACCTATCTTGGTGGCTAGGAAGGACGACCGTCTCGTGGCCATGTGAACCCGACTGCTGGGGAAGTGACCACCATTCGATTCACCTCGGGCGGAACAGGCCGCCATCGCCGGCTGTGTCGAGTGGTGGACTGGGATCGATATAGAACGGTATCAGAAAGCACTGTATCCAGCTCCATGCAGGACCCATCCCATTGGCACTAGTTGAAGTAACCCGTACGTCGTGGGTTGATAAATCGCGAACCGCTCCAGATTTGCAACTTCTGCGTCTCTGGGCGTCGCGCCGCCAAGCAGAACTTGCATCAGAACGTGACCCTTCATCAAATGCCCTCCGGTTGGAGGCCCAACGCCTTACCGCAGTAGCTCGGCGCCATGAACACCGCTTAGAACGTGGCTGCTGGATGGACTGGTGCTCTTCTCTCGGCCCTTCGTCGTCCAATGCCTTTATTTGGCGCACCTTCCGTGTAATGGAACGCGGTCGGCATCCTCCAGAACCTGTAGCCTGCGCGCTGTTAGCATCTGGCCAGACATCAGCAGTATTCGCCGAGACGGTCGCCTACAGTTTTTTTCCTGCTTTGGCCACAGCACCACCTCCTTTCGTTGTTCAAAACAGCCTTCCTACGGACACAGGCACGCCGCCTACGCTCGCCGAAATCGAGGGTATACACGCTGCCTTCACTATGGCGGAATTTTTAGCGGCAATAGACATGTCGAAGCCAGGCAAGGCACCAGGACCGGATGGCATACCGTATGAACTTTAAAAAAACACGGAAGGCAAGCTTCTCGATGTGATGTTAGGTGCCATAAATGAAGTTTTGGCTACAGCAGGCATTCCTGATTCTTGGCGTCATGCAGAAATGGTCCCTATTCCCAAACCAGGAAAGCCCCCAGACATTATCGCTTATATGCGCCCAATAGCGCTAACCTCAACGTTAGGCAAGCTGATGGAGCGTTTGCTCGCGACACGTATTACATGGTGGCTCGAGCGATACTCCTGGTATCATCCTGGCCAAATCCGGTTCCGCCCTCATCTGGGCACTGAGGATGGCCTTGAGTACCTTTCTTCTATGGTTCTCATCGGAGGCCGCTCCCGAAGAATTCGCACTATTCTGGCAATGGACATCCGCAAAGCGTATGACCATGTGAGTCACGAAGCAATTGTTCGAATTCTCCATTGGCTTCAGTTCCCTAGCCGTGTCTGCTCATTCGTCCAAGCCTTCCTGCACGCTCACACCTTCTCCATTTGCCTGGCTGGCCATGCAGCAGGTCATTTTGTCGCACATCGGGGTGTCCCACAAGGATCTGTGCTCCCACCAGTGCTTTTCAACATCGCCCTCCTTCCTTTAGCTTGGAAGCTAGCGACGATACGTAACGCACAATACATAATGTATGCAGATGACATCACCGTTTGGTCCGTTCATACTGAAATCTGTCGCCAAGAACAAGCGCTTCGAGAGGCCCTGAACGTAACACAGAACTGGTGTGCTCAGATAGGGCTTGAAACTTCCAAGGACAAGACAACGTACATGTCAGTAGCGAACAAGTATGGGCGCCATGTACTGGCACTCCTGCCTCTTCAGTTAAATCTGGATCAGCAGCCACTACACGAGGCTTCAACTCTCCATGTACTCGGCCTTGAAATGGATGCTTCCGGATCTGTGGGACCATGGGTCAAGAAGGCAAAACAACAAACCGCAGAAACGATACAGTTGATACGTCGGATTGCGAAGAAATCTGGCGGAGCGCCCACCGACATGGCTCGCCTTCTTGTCCGTTCCGTACTGCAACCACGACTCGTCTACAGAGCCCAGTTTCAACACTTCACGAAGACAGAATGGGCTCGCCTTGAGGCTATTAATCAGGAAGCCATGCGGGCCATAACAGGACTACCACGTATAACTCCACCGCCAACCTTACAGGCCGAGTCCCAACTGAACACTCTTGACGAACTGGTGCACCAACGTCGATGCGCGCGCGCTCTTAAGCCATCGAAGCTATGCTCGGCTGCTGCACTGGCCCGGTACATGGCACACGAAATAGACAATCCAGCTTCTACGACACCCGATGTAGCTCCGTGGAACAGGGTGCAATTAAGTGACAATAAGCCACTTGATCGTCTGCATAGCCCGGTTCTTCGCCAGGCAAACGCTGAATTTTCCCGACTTCGTCGCACCGATGATAATCAACATGATAATTAGTAGCGCAAAACTCGAAATAAAAGACAACAGTGAGAGGCGAGAGGAAAGAAAAGACAAGCGCTACACTCACAACTGTTTATTCTAAAGCAGGGCATCCTATATATGCACAAACATACGCATGCGCAAACGCATAAAACACACAAAGGGCGCCAGTCAGCCGAAGGCAGTGTAGTCGCATTATATGCTTGGCAATCTCATTTCCGCATCATAAAGTGTAACAGTCGTTTGACTAACGCAGGCTAGACCATTGATTTGGATGTGGTGGGCCTCTAACAGTTCACGAGCAGTTTTGTTCTTGCTTTTGCCTAGGATCCTGGCATTAAAAAACGGCGGTTCACAGTCGGGACAAGACCTGCAATGCGCAGATAAGTGCGCGGTGGTATCCTTCTTTAAAAGATTTGCGTGCTCTCTCATTCGGTCGTGGACGCAGCGCCCCGTTTGCCCAATGTAGCACTTGCCACATCTGAGGGGAATGAGATAAACCACTTCAGTGGAGCAATGCACGTAACGCTGAACGTGCTGTATACTGTGCACCCATTCGTAGCGCCACCCGTGATTCGAGGGAAGAGACAGGCCAGCTTGTTCGGGGCGGAGAAAACCAGATACTCCGTACCTGTACGCCACCTTCTTAACGTTGTGGCTAACCTTGTGAAGGTACGGCACCACTTGTGCCTTTTTTCGAGCGTTGCGCTCGACTTCATCGCCCACCTTAGGCTTTTTGTTGCCTTTCAGCTTCTGGAGCAAAGATTCCCCCACTAACGTCAACACCGAGCGAGGGTAGCCGGCTTTTAAAAGCCGCTCAATCTGATTGTCAAAACTCGTCTTGATCCTGTGAACACACGATTTCTTAAGCGCAGACCCCAGGCAGGTTGTTGCGATCCCTCGTTTAATGAGTGGGCAGACTCGTATGGTAAAAGCTCTTTTTTAGCACGTGGTGAATAGCTCCAACAGACATGTTGTTTTAAAAACTTCAGGTTTAAATCTAAAAACTGCAGCACGTTGTTAACCGGAATCTCGTGGGTAAAAGATAGGCCATTGCCATGAAGTTTAAAAAGGATTAAAACTGTGCTGATTTCATCATTGTCAGTTGAGGAATACTGTTCGTCCAAAAGGATTAAAAAATCGTCTACATATCTAAAAACATTTATCACATGCGTGTTCTTAAAGCAGTTGTCAAGGATTATATCCATTTCAGAAAGAAATAGGTCACATAGCAAAGCACAAACCAATACATATGCCCTTCTTTTGTAAGTATAGTTGGTTGTCAAAAAGAATAAAAGTACTTTTGAGATAGGCTTCCAATAAGGCCAGAAAATTGTCAGAACTGAGACCCTCGCCAGTGTGCTTCGTAAAGGACCGAAATTTTGACTGGAACCAAAAACCATAGCGCACGAGTTAGCTGCAGTAAATAGAAGTATGGCGGCAAAAGCGGAAATGAAACAGCGAGAAAGCTGTTTACTTGAGGGTGCCGATTGTCTTTACAAAAGCGCTGCGAATCGCAATTGTGGGGGCAAAATGTGTTCAACTCAGCGTATTTTAACCTATTTCAAGCAAAAAGATTTGTGCCTTTTGCAAGCAGACAAAGAAGGCGGCTTCATTGTTTTGCCTAAAGGTACGTACGTTTAAAGACAAAGCTGTCATTGGCATTAACAAGAATTTCGCCCTCCAAAAAGTCCGGACATCACGCGTGAAGAAAAATGTTCTACGTTTCTGCGATGATAACAACCTAAGGAACTTGCAAAAAAGCATAGAAAAAAGTACAAATTACTCGCTTGCTGTGTTTTTTAGTGCAAAAACGCACAAGCCGGATATCCCTTTCAGGGCTATCGTCAGTGAACGTGGCACTTGGCAACTCGAGGTTAGCCATGCCTGAAGCAACTAAAAGTCGATTATGCTTTTTTAGTTACTAACTCCGATGACATCGTCAGCTTTTTTCGTGATAACCATAACATTGGTTTTGGTCTTTCTGTAGATATAGTTAAATTGTTTTACTCTATACCGCATCGCGAATTGTTTGTTGCTATCAAAGCACGCATATATGCCCGTGGTGAATTGGAATTTCAGACTGCAATTGGTCTCAGTTCTGACAATTTTCTGGCCTTATTGGAAGCCTATCTCAAAAGTACTTTTATTCTTTTTGACAACCAACTATACTTACAAAAGAAGGGCATATGTATTGGTTCGTGCTTTGCTATGTGACCTATTTCTTTCTGAAATGGATATAATCCTTGACAACTGCTTTAAGAACACGCGTGTGATAAAAGTTTTTAGATATGTAGACGATTTTTTTAATCCTTTTGGACGAACAGTGTTCCTCAACTGACAATGATGAAATCAGCACAGTTTTAAGCCTTTTTAAACTTCATGGCAATGGCCTATCTTTTACCCACGAGATTCCGGTTAACAACGTGCTGCATTTTTTAGATTTAAACCTGAAGTTTTTAAAACAACATGTCTGTTGGAGCTATTCACCACGTGCTAAGAAAGAGCTTTTACCATACGAGTCTGCCCACTCATTAAACGAGGGATCGCAACAACCTGCCTGGGGTCTGCGCTTAAGAAATCGTGTGTTCACAGGATCAAGACGAGTTTTGACAATCAGATTGAGCGGCTTTCAAAAGCCGGCTACCCTCGCTCGGTGTTGACGTTAGTGGGGGAATCTTTGCTCCAGAAGCTGAAAGGCAACAAAAGCCTAAGGTGGGCGATTAAGTCGAGCGCAACGCTCGAAAAAAGGCACAAGTGGTGCCGTACCTTCACAAGGTTAGCCACAACGTTAAGAAGGTGGCGTACAGGTACGAAGTATCTGGTTTTCTCCGCCCCGAACAAGCTGGCCTGTCTCTTCCCTCGAATCACGGGTGGCGCTACGAACGGGTGCACTGTAAAGTCCCTATATAAGAAAAGTACCGCCATCCTTTGATAAACGCCGCTTCTCTCTCTCCTGTATCTCCGATTGGACGATGATAGCGCGCGCTTTTCACTTCCTTATATTTTCTTTTTTCCGCCTCAGAGCCATGTTGAAAGTCCTCTGCGCAGCCGCAGTCCCCGGCGGCGGCGGCGGCGGCGGCGCGCGCCCGGCCTGAAAGCTTGAACGTGGACTTTCTAGGTGCGCCACCGTCGACTTGGCTTTCGCAAGCAAAAAGTAAAGAAAAAAGCAAGTGCTTTAGGAGAGGAGGTGGCGGAGGAAAGAGTAGATGGCGGTACTTTTCTTATATAGGGACTTTAGTGCACAGTACAGTATGTTCAGCGTTACGTGCATTGCTCCACTGGAGTGCTTTATCTCATTTCCCTCAGCTGTGGCAAGTGCTACATTGGGCAAACGGGGCGCTGCGTCAACGACCGAATAAGAGAGCACGCAAATCTTTTAAAGAAGGATACCACCGCGCACTTGTCTGCGCATTGCAGGTCTTGTCCCGACTGTGAACCGCTGTTTTTTTAATGTCAGGATCCTAGGCAAAAGCAAGAACAAAACCGCTCGTGTACTGTTAGAGGCCTATCACATCCAAATCAATGGTCTAGCCTGCGTTAGCCAAACGACTGTTACACTTTATGATTCGGAAATGAGATTGCCAAGCATATAATGTGACTACACTGCCTTCGGATGACTGGCGCCCTTTGTGTGTTTTATGCGTTTGCGCATGCGTATGTTTGTGTATATATAGGATGCCCTACTCCTGAATGAACCGCTGTGAGTGTAGCGCTAGTCTTTCCTTTCCTCTCGCCTCTTACTGTTGTCTTTTATTTCGAGTTTTGCGCTACTAAGTATCATGTTCAGTAAACACCAACTCGCCCAAGAAGAAGTTATTCTAATGATAATCAAGACGATGCGACTTTCGTAGCATACACTGACGCCAGTGTTAATGGTACCACGATTCAAACAGCTCTCGTGTGGCCATTGATACCAGAGGCAGGCCAGACGTGCTCGTATGTTGCCGATTCTGCACCACCGGCCTATCTTGCCGAGCTTGCCGCCATACGGGACGGCTTGGACGCGTTGCTCCCTTTTGTTCAAGCTGCTCGATATTCTCAGCTCATCATTCGCACGGACTCGACTCAAGCCATCCACGATATGCGTAGGGTATCTCGGTCCTCTCTTTTCTCGGATAGCATTCACCGTCTTGCTTCCACTACGAATTTAGTGATATGCGCCCAGTGGGTGCCTCGAGCAGCCCTGCCGGGTCTACTTGAAGCAGATTTGGCAACCCACCCAGAGAACATAACTTCCGCATTTTCCTGAAGACGCCTGTGGACAACTGCTCCGGGAAAAAGAAAACCTACGACGTACCACACGAGCTCTTACACCTCCGTCTGGGTCAGACCTCCCTGCATGGTGGGTTAACCCGCCGAGAGGACGTCACGTTACGGAGGCTGCGTGTCGGGGTCGCGCTCACCCCGTCTGTGACTGCTCTCTGGGCACAACAGTATTGCGGTCCCTACGATACATCGCGCCTATTTTGTGACACTACAATTCAAAATGTGACAGTGACCCACCTATTATGGACGTGCCCAGGATTTCACCTAAGCCGCTTCCGCCACCTACGGGCAACAGGCCTTCAGCCTGGCCGCCCATCAAACCTTGAACGTTGGATTCATGGACCATATGATCGGTCAGTTCTAGATTTTTTGCATGAGTCAAGTCTGGTCGTGTATTTTTGACATGCTTTGTATTATGCCTAAGGGTAACCTTTCGAAATTAAAATAAAGAAAACAGAGCTTGCGCGCCGAATAGCTTATGCTTTCGTTTTCTACGGGTACCACGCTTTGTTACCGAAGCTTGATCATTCTTTTATGTTCGTTTAAGTTCGTTTTATCGGAATAGCAGCCTCGCATTTCGGGGAGTATACACTCGATGACGTGCCCCGTTTCAGAGATCATGCGCAATGCCTTGACTCAAGGCACTGAGCATGGTCTCAGAGTTGAAAATTCACGTATTGAGAAAAATAAATATTATGTTTTTATGGTTGCTTTGATTCGAAATTTTTGCATGCGAACCAAAGCCGTTAGGAACCATTACGGATCTTTTTACTTTTTTCATTACGGAGCAGAACAGAAACGGAACTAAAAGCAGAACGAAAAACATTTCGTTCCCACACCCTCCCTAGGAAACATCTCGCGCAGCAACACAGTACCGCGGAGACGAAAGAATTACGGTGCCTCTTTGGAATTTGTCAGCTCTTTTACACGCCCTCTACACTTGGAATGGTGCAATCACGTAGCGAACGACGAGATATCCACAACATTTTCTGATGTGGTCTTCACGCCGTCCGTGTAATGGCTCATAGAGAAAATAATTTCTCGCACTTATGATAACGTAGTATGTAACCGAAGTCCACTGCTAGAGATAACGCGCGTACTGTCTGCTGGATCAACTACTCGCGTGAACAGCTAGTTGCAGGACACGTTTTCTCGTTGGCAGATAGCTAGAGAAAAGCTCTTCGAAATTTCGAGGTCACCCTGGGCTGTGCGTACATATCAAAGGAAGTGTTACCCGAGCATGGTCACACAGTAGTGCGAAGAGAAAGGCAAAAGAGGAGAACACAAAAGCTCATCTTGCCAAACGTTGCCTCCTTTTTTTTCTCTCGGTAGGTTGCTGAAGTGCTAATGAAGCTCCAATTTGCTAGCTGTCTTGCACAACAAAGAACGTCTGTCACTTAAAAAAACAATCATTTGCTCATGAAGCTCCTCCGTGCCACCATGGACAGAGTTCCCGACGACGCAAAGTTCGCGCTGCTTGTAGTACCCTCTGCGCATTCGCGAGGGGTGCTCTGCCGTCACGTGACGCTTTTGCATAGCTCCGACCAGGCGGCGCTCGCTCGCGTATTCTTTCGATACATCGGACCCTTACTTATCTACTTGCCACTGCATGGGGCTCTTGAATTCGACAATGATTTACAACGTCGTGCGCAAGTGAGCACGGTTCATGGGAGGATAGCGCATAGAGGCATTGCTGGCTGTTGTGGATTGCCCCTGCGTCATCCAGGCACAGCAGCGTTTGGAGACTGCGTACTGAGCAACACTGCGCTGATTGGCCAGCGCAGTGGCGCCTACCTGTTCAGAGCTTTGCTAACGGATAAATAAATCTTGGGCGCTTTTTCATTATGCCCTCACGGGAATCGAACTCGTGAATTTATGGTCAGCAGCAGGATGGCATAGCGTCATATCCGCTGAAATAGTGCGACCGTCTTCGTCTTTCAACCACTTCGTGACTTCTCTCATGTTCTCTGAACACTTCAAGTCCCGGGCTTCAAGCGTTATAACGGCGTAGAAAATAGCGAAAAAAAAAAGATAGCCTCAGTTTGGTATTATCATGGGACGCTTAGTAGCGTGATCTTGCGTACAGTGATCCAGAGTTCTTTTTTTTTTGTCGACAATCCCGGATTGTGCAGAAAAAAAAGGGTACGTGATGGCGGCTGAGTGAAAGTAGATTTCTCACCTTATCTTAGATATCATACCTGGAGTTACATTTTCCATGAAAACCAGTCTGGGTTTCTTTTCTTTTTGTAGTAATATATCAGCTTTCTTTTTTAGTAATAAATAAAACACTGATTTGTGCTAACGCGATAATTGGCAAGTCTGCCAAGTGCTCTCAGCGTTCAAATATATACAGGGTTTGAACTGGCCTATTCGAAGCGGTGGACATTATCTTACACAAGAAATCAAAATAAATAATCGACTAATTAAAAAGTTTACTCGTTAAGTTTTTCAGAAATTAGTTGGTCGTATATGGTACATATTGCAATTTACGAAATGTGGCCGCTGAGTTCACCAGGCTCGTCCACTTAAAAAAAAAATTCTCAGAATGAAACTTCGAGATCATTATTTTTAAAGTGTGCCACGATACAGATTTGCGTTCCAGTTATTTATGTCCTTCAGTGCTTTAAACAACGTTTCGTTAAAGGTTAGCGGAACAACACTGCATTTTTACGACAAATTTGGCTACGCAATATTAAAACCCGTGCCATCCTTGGAATTCGTTCGAATTGATATGCCTTGCGAGCTCACCAGCTACAATTAGTAAATTAAGATATGCGCTGTAAAGTAATTAGTTACAACGTAATAAGTAAATTTTTCTTAATTATTCAGTTAAGCATATCAATGCATTGTAGTCTTCGAGCAATTCGGTTCAAGGATTAGAATTGTGCTACATGCCACAGGCATTTTTTAAAATTCTTTATATTATATGTATAGTCTGAGAAAACCACTGTGTATATAAATTTTGAGACATTCAGCTATAGAAACAGTACTCGCACAGAAACGTGTGGTCAAAATCTCAAATTTGGTTATTTTTTAAACAATGCAAATATTTTGAGACAAAGAAATTGAGGGATCTGACATGCTCGTAAAGAAACAATATTTAAATATATGTGCGTTAAAAAACTTGCCTGCTACAACAAAAAAAAGCAAATATTTAATTGTCCCACAAAATAGTTTTCATGGAGACAAGTTGCCTTGGTGTTCGGAATAAAATAAAAAAATCGTAGTGACTTAATACGCACACAAAAGTACTTCTGCGTCGCGCCTTTTACTCTATGTTGTTGGAAAACAGGTGGTTCTCTTTCATTTGCGAATTTTATAATATTATTTTGTGGCAGTTGCCAGCCTGCACTTGTCCTTCCTCTTCTCTCTAAATTTTATATATGTTATCAACGCAAAAATAACACTACTACTACTACTACTACTACTACTACTACTACCACTACACTACCACTACCACTACCACTACCACTACTACTACCACTACTACTACCACTACTACTACCACTACTACTACTACTACTACTACTACTACTACTACTACTACTAATAATAATAATAATAATAATAATAATAATAATAATAATAATAATAATAATAATAATAATAATAATAGGTGTTGCGCTGCCGGCTTTTTCGGGTCAAACAGAATTAGAGATTTCAGGGTTCGGGATTGAACAAAATTTATTAAAAGAGGACGCATAAGAACAAAATTAAAGCATTAATATTAGAGATATAATTACAGAGAACTGAAATGACAGGGTGATGACGCCGACGCGCGTCCAGTTTGATACCTTGCACAGGAAGAAAGCGCGTGGGGTATACAGAGAAAAGAGAGAGTGGAAGGTACTAGCTGCGCACACACGCGCGGGTGCGCTTCATGTCTACAAATAGTTATCAGGTATGCACGCACGGAGGAAAATGAACGCATTAAGCTTATTACAGTTGGTGGGAAAATCAGACATCAGAAACGTTCTTCGCCTTCTAATAAATGACAATAAGTAGCCTACTATAACCGCTTCCTTCTTTCCTTGCTTTTTTTTTCTTTCTGTCCTTTTTGTATCTACTACGACCTATCGTCACTGCCTTTGCTCTTAATGTTCTACATCTACACAGTGCCTTTCTTTATCTCGGAAAAGCATGGTCAAACAGAATTCAGGATTTCAGGGGAACACGCAGGTGAATAAAGTGCATAATTCTTTTCTGAAAACAAAGTAAAAAAAGAACCACTCACTTATTTCTTTTATTGTTTTATCCCACGAATAACCCACCCATAATGTTAAATACTCAGCTTTTGCAAGTGGTTACAATCGTGAATTTTTTATCTCATTAGCGAACAACAAAACAAAACAGAGCTAGAGAGACAAAAAATAAGGCATAAAAAATTAGGGGCAGCTTCACACTAGTGGTGCGACTGGGCAAACAGCGAAGCTGGCGACCCCACCTTTATCTCGGTTCGGCCAAGTTTTTGCGAAGTTATGCATCGAGACTTGGCCACGTTTTGAGCAAGATCACCCCGGAATCATCGACAGCCCAAGGAGCAACGAACAATCGGTCATTAAAGTACCTGGACGCTTCTGGACGCTCAAACGCTTTTGCTTAGTTTCGCGGGCTCGTAACTCCAGATCTGCGAATCGGATCGGACCGAAGTCGTCTCACACGCTCGCGAGTAGCGGCACGGCGGCTTTCGCGCCGAGCTGCCTCTTCTCGGGAGTGACGCTCTGACGGCGATGTGCTCGGTGCCGAGATGGCGGGGCTTTTGTGTCGCCGCGGCGGCGACGCGAAGTTATATATCGCGTGGTTCGGCGTAGTGACGTCACGGCTTAGCTCCGCCTCTGCGCAGCCTCGACCACTCCGCACGGCGCGGTGACGTCATGGCTCAGCAAAGCTAAGGCGAAGCGATGCGGCGCGCGCGATGATGTCACGGCTCACGTAGCTGAGGCGAGGTTCGGCACGGACGGCGCAGCTGGGGCGAAGAGTTGCTAGGCGACGCATGGTGACGTCATTGCCAGGCGGAGGTTTTGCGGCGTACACTCGATGGACCATCCTCGAGCTTGAACAGCTTCGCTAGTTCACAGGGGTATGTGCCATTGCGCTTGGACCCTTTCTGCACACCAACAGGATCAGGCGTTACACCTGACGGAAAACACCCAGGTTAAACAGCTTCGCTGTTAAAAAATTTACGCACTACCGCGTACATTTTCTCACTCAAAGGCATCATTGGCTCGACTATCTTTTTTACCATTTATTGGCTGCGGGGCGTTCACTGAAGATATCGCTATCTATGCGAGAGTTGATGTCTTTGTATTTGCGGAAACGATACGTATTTTTGGTTCGTACACAGCTGGCCACGTGTGTGTATCAAGGTACAGAGTAAAAGAAAACACTAAATATAATTTACATAAATTCAATCGTATATTTTATCGGCAAAAAGCTAGAGATGTTATTAAAATTCAGCTACTTGTGTCCTGAAGTTCGAGTGCTCGTCAGTGCAAGAGTTCGCGTCTTTTTCTGTTTCTTTCTATCTTCTTTTCTTGCTCTTATATATATATATATATATACAGTCAATAGGAAGGCTGTTTATTGTGTTTTTCACCACACAGATTTGACGGCACAGAATGGTACAAGTCAATCGAAATGCTGCTTGACGTGTTTTCTAACATGCAGAGGTTTCTCCGGCAACCTCTCCCTTTTCTAATGAGATGCAGCATGAGATTTGCGGTTTTTCCGCTCAAAGAAGACTGCTTTCGATGATACCATGATGCTTTCGTACTATTTGAGACCCTGCCAGCTGTTAGCTGCACTCTGAATTTTCTTTACGCTGACATGCACGCGCACTTATCTGTAAAACGAAGTAACGGTGACACAGAGCGATAACGCCGCATTAAGCATTCCGTGGAGCCTGTTGGGCCTTGCCCTGGGAAAAGCATATCAGCAACGATAGCCATGCGTGAAAGGACGTAAACAGGCGTTGTTGCTCTAGATTGTTTTATGTTAGCCTACTTTAGGGTATTTCAATTTTACAGTTGCAAGAAGGTTTCTTTGATAACAAAGAGTTTTCAGATTCTCTAATTTCGACGAACATTTTTTGCGGCATTTATTAATTTCGCTGTTCGTGCCTCTACGCGAGAAGCTGCGTAAACACGTGCACTGTGTGTGTGGAAGGTGTAGAGGGCAATACGTCTGTCTCGAGAATATGACCTTCCTGTAACCCTACATGGACGCTTCAGAGAATAGGGAGCGGCTGCCGCGTCGCTACTGTTATGACGTTTCACTCGTCACCGCTGCTACAGTATAGACCTAAGTAAAGTTTTCTTATCAAGATTGGAGATAAACAGCGCACTAAATTGCATATAGGCGGTGCCTGGAGACAATGGTAGTTATATTAGAAAGTTTTAATGCGTAAGCGAGTACCACGGAGAAACCGTGTCTGTCCCATAACGCCTTGTAACTGAGAAATAAGTGCATAACTGGCTAAGTTAGAACATTTAATCATTATAATAGTGCAACTGCAGATTATTGGTAGCTTTAGAATCAATTTTAAAAAATGGTCACGCCGCCGTCACCTCGACATAGTCATTTGATGCAATAAAAAAAAAAACACACACACACACAAAAAAAGCTGGTCGCGTCACCATGAATGAAGGAATGAAGATGACTTCGCGACTGCCCATAGAGATATGTTGACAAAGTAGAACCCATGGAACTTCGTGGCAACTCATTTCCACACCGTTCAGTACTCGGATGCCTAGCTCAGCCGAGAATCGAGAAGAGAAAGAAGATGACGGAGATGAAGAACCAGCAGCTAAGGCGACGCAGGAACAAGATATTCAAATCAAAGGAGAAGCAGGTTCCAATCCTCCAGAGAAGAAATGCAGGTTGTCTGATTCAAAATAAGACATTGTAGAGAACTCAGCAAATAAAGATTATGATCCGCGTGATTGTAGGGAATGGAATTGTGCTTGGAACGCTATGATATGGTCTAAGCAGGGCAGATATGATAAGCAATAAAAAATGCCACAGAAATATTGAGAATTGTCGACTAATGCGTAAGAATTCTCTGGCTCCGGAAGAAGCGATGAGTAGACATGCATAAGCTACCAACATAGTAAGCAAAAGTGAAGTAACAGCCGAGCCAAAGAATTTCTGTGGCATTTTAAATATATTATGTACCCAGAAAATGTCAGCATCATGGGCGATGCCAGCTACTATGTTTCTCTTAGCCACACCATATATAGCCAGCATAAGCCCGCCTAAGAAATACAAAGAAAAATGTAAATAAAAGTCGGAATGCGTTTACAGATCTGTGAACTAGGTTTGTGTGACTAGGAAAGCACGAAACGTCCCACAAATAAGAAAAGCCAGGCTAGAAGCCATCTTCCATATGGTGAATGAACCTTGCTGCCTTGCTTTATAGGAGAAAAAAAAATGAGAGAACGAGAAGCAGAGAACATTGCATCGCACACAAAGGTACCACCCAAAACAGCGAAAGAGTGCACTATGGACTGCGAGAAAAATACCCAGGGATCGAACGTATGCCACCCATCGTGAAAGCTTTCTAAAAGGTTTTCGAATAGATACGCTGCCGGATGCATACGTGGGTGGGCAGAATAAGTGGATACTCACTCATATTCACTCACCGACATTTTCGCAGACTATGTACTCACTCGCACTCATGTGCACTCACTCACGCTCCTACTCGCGCCCATGCATACTCGCCAGCACTCAACCGCGTTCGTAATCATTTCCATTCACACTTATCGGCACCCAATCCTGTTCACGCTGGCGTCCACTCACCGGCACACATACACACGCACGTCCGCATTAGCCGACAGTCACCCACGCTCACATCACCGTCACTGACTTTCGTTCGTACGCACGTCAACCGGTACGCGCACCTGGTCATACTCACGTCCAGTTCATTCCACCGGCATTCACTGCCGTTCATGCTCACGTCCACTCACACCCCTTCATCTCTCACTAACGTTCTAGTATCTCACTCCAGTAAAATCAGTGTGGAGCGAGTATGAGTGAACGTGCTCATGTAGTGAGAATATGCCGACCTATGGCACCGGACGCGATAAAAGTTGAATCCCAGTCGCTTATATTTATGTCTGGAAAGCCCCCTACAAAAAGCAAAGTTTGCCCTGGTCGATGGCGGAAGATGAGAAACTGACTACGAAAAGGTTCGAAAAGAAAAGCGTCAAAAGGCAAGACATCCGGAAGTGCCTCTTATAAATAGACACCCAAAAGAGCGATGCTGGGTCGGTGGGTATCTCGGTGGTTATGTTTGTGGATATATATATATATATATATATATATATATATATATACATACATGATTGATTAATAAAAATCGGGCCCCTCGGTTCCCTTTCTTCTCGTTCATTACATAACGAGGGCTCGAATCTGGCAACATTGATGCCTTCAGGTAGCATATGTGGGTTTATTGACCAGTGGCCTTCACCCAAAAAGATCACGTACTCGTGACGCCTGTGGCAGAAAGGATGTTCCACATCCGCCGCCTAGGTTTGTGAGTGGTGGCGCTGGTTAACACTCCCAGGGTTAATTCTAGTTGTAAGACATAAATACCCCAGAAAGTAAATGGGAAAACGGCGCCGCGGTAGCTCAATAGTAAGAGCATCGCACGTGTAATGCAAAGACGTGGGTTCGTTCCCCACCTGCGGCCAGTTGCTTTTTCATCCATTTTCATTTTCCTAAATTTATCATTTCTTTTATTCAATTAGTAAGTACAAGTAATTTCCCTTATGTTGTCCTTGGTGTCACTGTTTGTTGGCTTCTTATGATATGACTAATAAAAATTGAGCCCCTCGGTTCCCTTTCTTCTCGTTCATATATATATATATATATATATATATATATATATATATATATATATATATATATACGAAGGTTATATGTACGCCGAGTGCAAGCATTAGCGAACGATGTTATACATATAAGCTATGTACGCAGACCGAAAAAGTCGTGCCAGTAAGCCTTCGTAACAAAAATAAATTCCTGCATGAAACCTGAATATATAATGTAGGCTTTTAAGTATCTCTAAAGCACACCCATCTGCTAACATAATAGCGCGTTATATTCCACGGATTCATTGATTTAGTCATTCCTTATGTGCTACTGGGTGCGTGCCTACTCTTGGCCAAATCTCCAGAACGGGTATGTGCCACGGTGACTTAAGAGGTAAACAGTCCTAAAGTGTAGCTAGATAGGAGTCGTACTTCTCTGTGCATACAGCAGTCATCGCCATTATTCCCTCGACAGACATCATGCATCGCCTTCGTTCTTGTGAGATCGCTGCGAAGATATCTCACATTGCGCATCAGCCTGATTTGATGCTTCGATTTAGGCCTAGCTTATGAGCGGTGTATATATAGCAAGAATATAAAACTTGCATGAGATTAAAGTTGAGACCTTTGTGGGGGTTGAAAAAAAAAACATTGCATAAGATTACACGTTGCACGGAATGAAAGTAAACATTTGTAGGCATCGACGTTAGTTGTGAATAATTTATTAACCACTTCACAAAAGCTTTCCCATAGATTGCAACATGTGCGCTAGAAATGCAGAATTTTTTTGCCATAAATGTGGCTCATTGATCCATCAAGCAGACATAGATTAAAGCATTATCAACCTTTAGGCCGTGTTATTTAAGCTGAGCTGTAGTCAGCGCTAAAATATTGTTTAGCTAATGACAACTACTAGATTTGTTAATTAATGGATAATTTTGGAATAACTGCATAAAAGTAAAATAAAAGTGTACGCCCTGGCGCCATGAGGATACTAAGGTCTGCCCTCTAAGATTGACGTCCACGGCTGCCTCGTGGAAACTGGCAATGAGTTCCCTTCATTTAACGGGGTCACCAGTGTTCGGACGCAACAAGGTACAGGAGGATTTCCTGGGTGTACATTTCTCTGCAGGTGGCATTGCCCTCAGTGCAAGGTCAAAATGGCGGAAGAAAATTTGGTGTACTACGAAACATCTTAAGGGAAAACGCTTTTTCAGAAATCGGGCGAAGCAAAAAAAGTAGGTACATGGGTGACAGCGCAGGAACTGACGTAAGTGAAGATCTATAAGGGGATGACACAGCAGTCAAGACTGTACAACTTGACCAGTCTAGTTAAGAAAGACTCGATGGTAAAGGCTGAGAGGGAAACCTCGGGCAGCATACAGGCTGGATGGAAAAGCGGGAATTATGTTTTATGTCTTTTAAACTAAAAGGCCGTGCGTACAAAGCTGTGTTACGATAAACAGCCACTACGGGAATAAGCGTTTTGTCTGGTGCAGCAACCAACGAGAGCACTACTACCGTATCTCAAGTCGGCAGATGTCTGCGACCATTTACAAAGCTTACCATCGGGGCGAAAGAGCTCCTCCTCCCTAAACTGATGCACGTGAGCTGCAGCTTCTGCAGTGTTCTTGAGGGAGGCTCACGTGTGCTCACAACAGTCGTGAGGGAGACTCCCAGGGGTCGGAAAGGTCTATAAATGAGGTGTGCCCCTCCACTTGTGAACACCACTACTGATCTTTCTCTCTCCTCGTATTTCTATCTTTTCGTTCATTTATTCCCTTTCCGCCTATGTAGGGTAGCATACCGGACGTCTATCTGGCTAACCTCCCTGCCTTTTCTTACTTTTTTAAATTCGTAAGCATTTCTATGGCTATTCAACGAGAAAACTGTCCATGCCTGCGTCCTTCGCGTAAGGCAATCGCTTTCAACATAGAGCCAGCAGCAATGTTTTCGTCAGCTGTGGAAGAAGACGACGGCGAACGCGCGAGCAGTGGCACGAGCGCGTCTCTGTGACCACGTGACGTGCGCAACCAGGCACGCACTTCGCACACCTTTAGTAAGCCAGAACTGTGGAGCTGCCGATGCTTCGGATCGTACCGTCATCGGGGAACCTGGCGCCACCACCTGCAGCAGTTCGCTTGCCTGATCAGTTCACGTTGCGCCACCTTCCGCAGCAGTTCGTGTCGCCGCAGCGCTGTCGCAATTACCGTAATGGCGCCAAGACGGCCGCTGAGAAGTGCTATGATTACCAGCAGTGTTGAGTGTGAGCACTCGACACCACGTCGTTCCTACGAAATACTTACGCATCATTCAGGTAACTCCCTGAGGAGATTCCACGTAAATTTTTGCTCTCTCTTTGTCCCGATCGCACAAGTTGTGAACGACGTCACATGTACCGAAAATTATAAGTTAGCATTGGTTTCTATACGGCTTCCGTTAAAGTTGTTTATGTACGTATTTTAAGGAGCGAACACGCATTCGACGTCAATTTCGATACTCCAAGCCATTTTTTCTCAACATTTGCATTCAGCTCGACAAGAAAATTTACTATTCGAACACGCCTAATAAACACCGAAAGTTCCAAGTGATTGTATAATGGGGCTCTGAGATGGGCGCATGGAGGGACGACGAAAGAGGGTTTGAAACGACCGTATCGGAGGAACGACGAAAATCGCAGACATTGAGGTCAAGGGTCGAGGGAGAAGACTGAGATGGTTTGAACAAGTAATGAGAAGGGAGGACAGATACCTCGGAAGGAAAAATGAACATTGGAGTTGATAGCAGGAGGAAATGAGGTTCGTCTGAGGAACGATTTGAAGGCATCATAATGACCTGAAAGCTCTCGAAGCTAAGCAGCTGAAGAAAGTATGAATAAATGATAAGATGAAATGCTAACAAAGGAGAAAAAAAAGCTTATCAAAAGGAGTAGCCCCGAATGGGGACACTAGTTAGAAAACTAAGCGAAAGATCTGCGACAGGCTGCGAGCGCTTGGCGGTGATGCGTTGTCCACTGATCTTAAATGCATGGAACGTGGCCGACTTCTTTCTTCGAGAAGAGAAGGCGTTTATTGCAGCGAAGGACTTTTTTATTTATCCGCTTGGGCCTAGGTTCAAAATACTTGGGTGCGTGTAAGGTACGTTGTTGCTTGTTCAGCAGCAAATTCAGCCTATCTTCCGCCCTCGTTGCATCTCTCCTGATATCTGGGGAGAAATGTAAAATGCCCGTGTTCCGTGTATTGGGGGCACGTTAACGATCTCCTGGTGGTAAAAATTAATCCGGAGTCACCGACTACGGCTTGCCTCATAATCAAATCGCGGTTCTATCACGTAAAACCCCAGAATTAAATTCAACTCTCCTGATATCTAAATAAAATATTATGGAGAGAGTTGCTTCGAGATTTCGATCAATTTTCCCAGTTAATTCTGCCATATGTAGAGCTTAAACGTACATCTGATTATCTGTAATCAATGCGTAGTCACTGATGTGGAACTTATAAAGTTGGTCATCATTGTTGACACTTGCCCCTCACTTACAATCATCAAGTGGACGAAGTATGCCGTAAGCGAAAATGCTTACTGGCATTGACTGTATTATATAGCGGCCCATTTTCCTATAGCAAAAGACAAAAAAAAAAAAAAAGAAAGAGGCACATTATTTCACACTAGTTTTCTTCACCAATGTACAGTTCCAGAGGAAGTGCTTCCTTCTTGAAGCCCCCCATAGTTGGATCTGACAAAAACGACATTCTTCCACACACATTGTACACGAGGTTTCACAGCTACGAACAAAACAGTGGTCCTTCTCACAAATATTTTGCTTCATACCTGTAGGAAAAGAACGAAGTGTGACTCCGAAGAAACCACCTCACGTGCTCGCAGCAGAATAGCACGCCGTGATCTAACAGGTGCCTCGGCCACACACACACACACACACACACACACACACACACACACACACACACACACACCACACACACACACACACACACACACACACACACACACACACACACACACACACACACACACACACACACACACACACACACACACACACACACACACACACACACACACACACACACACACACACACACCACACACACACACACACACACACACACACACCACACACACACACACACACACACACACACACACACACACACACACACACACACACACACACACACACACACACACACACACACACACACACACACACACACACACACACACACACACACACACACACACACACACACACACACACACACACACACACACACACACACACACACACACACACACACACACACACACACACACACACACACACACACCACACACACACACACACACACACACACACACACACACACACACACACACCACACACACACACACACACACAACACACACACACCACAACACACACACACACACACACACACCACACACACACACGCACGCACGCACACACACACACGCGCACACACGCGCGCACACACCCACACACACACGCACGCACGTACACACACACACACACACCTGCGCTCGCGCACACGCCCGAGTGTGACTGTCGCCCACAACAAGAGGCGACAGTCACATTCAATTTCTTCGGGCTTCTAGCAGTGTTATGCGCGTGCATTGTTGGAGTGTTCATTTTATGCCCATTAGGTGTCGTGAGCTGTACACCACTTCGACATAGGCTCCTTCCTCGTGAAAAGAAATATTTTCGGCTAGGCAAGTCTGTTGAATTCCTGCGGTTGCCAAGAGCGCCAAGAGCGCCAAAATTCATCGGTATGGTATGTGATCGCGCTGCACACGGTTCCAGGTGCGGTTTTAATGCCGTGCATAGGCAATATCAGCTCCCTCAGCTGCCGGTACCGTCTATACAGGTGCTGGTCGACGATGTTGACGACCACCAGCAGACGACGAAACCAGCTCTTCCTTCGCATAAGATATCTGTCAAGGACATGGAGAACTATGAACGCAGCCCTAAAAAAGAAATGCAGGAAGAAGTCGTGGCTACCGACACTCCCAAATTATGAAGAAAAACTTCACTACGTAACATCCACACAAGCAAGTTTCGCAGCCTATGACACTTTGACATCGTATCAGCATTCATCGCTTCTGCTAAAACATGATGATGCCTCGCATCAGGTCAAGAGTTTGTTTTTTCAGGTTCAGGTGGCCGCATTCCGACAGAGGCAAATTGCACAAAGGCACGTACACATCAATTTTGGAGACCGGTAATAAATAACAGGTTTGTGACTTCGGGGCCAGGAGCCCCTAACTACGCTGTCTGTCATAGCCCAAGTTGCATCTCATAGAAGTCAAGGCTAATCAGTCTACATCATCACCAACGTTTCCATACATTTACCAGCCTCATAAGAACACACGTTCAAGTGCACGTCAGAATACTGCATAGCACCGCACCCGAAGCACATAGAGGTTCAACGTTCTAGCTAATTTTAGATCAAATCGGTTCAAGCCATCAATATTGTGACACTGGCGCACTTTGTTCGGAGCAATCACTGCATATATAGTACGATGCCAAGGTGGGGGTGGTGGTATCCAAGCGGTGCCCGACGCCGTTCTGTAAACATAGGAATATGACCTCGCAGTACGAAACGAACTTCGGCTCAAGAGCAACAGTCCGTAAAAATTTCGGACGAACTTCCGATGCTTTAAAATGTCCTCAGCGTATTTTTATGTTCACTGCAGGGCGAAGGCCTCTCCCGGCAGTCTCTAATTACCCCTGATCTGCGCTAGCTGATTCCAAGTTATGCCTGCAAATTTCCTTATTTCATTTCCCGACATAATTTTTTGCCGTCCTCGACAGCGTTCCCTTTACCCCAGCACTTCCTACCCTAAGAATTAGGCGGCCAGCCCAGCTCTAATTTTTCCTTTTAATTTCAACTACCACTACCCCCGTTTGCTCTCTGATGAACACCGCTCTCTTCCTCTCTCCTATAACGTTAGGCCTAACATTTATCCTTCCATCGCTTGTTTGAGTGGTCCTTAACCTATTCTCAAGCTTCATTGTTAACCTCATAGTTTCTGCCCCATATGATTGTACTCGAAGAATAGAATGCTTGTAAACTTTTCTTTTCAACCACAGCGGTGAGCTTCAGGTTCCGATTTGGTAATGCCGGCCGTATGCGCTCCGACCCATTTTCATGCTTCTGTAAATTTCCGTCTCATGATCAGGTTTACCTGTGAGGAATTGACATAGATAAACTTAGTCCTGTACACGTCGATCATGAATTCTTGTTGACTGGTCTGGTTATTCAATATTACCTTTGTCTTCTGCATATTATTCTTCAACCTACTCTTTCTCGTTTAAGGTCCACAATCAATTGTTCTAATGTGTCCCCACCATTGCTGAACAGGGCAATGTCATCGGCAAGCTGACGATTGTTGAGATATACGCCGTTGATCATCATTCTTAATCCTTCCCAGTCTGACAGCTTGAATACTTCTTCTAAGTCTGCAGTGAATATCATTGGAGAGATTGTATTTCCTCCCCTGACCGCTTTCTCGATAAGTATTTTTCCACTTTTCTACTTTTCTTGCGGAAAATAAAACATGTGAATCCGGAACTATCACTGAGGCAGAGTCGAAGCCTGAGAAGCTGCGGATACGTGCGCTGTCGCTGAATGTAAATATGGAAGTTAGACATAAATGAAATAATTTTTGGGTTGTCAGGCCAATGCTGCAAGCACCACGGCTTTGATGGGAAGTTCGTTCAGTCCTTCAGTACAATCCATACGATATGCAATTACACCACTAATTACATACAAATGTCGTAGCTTCGTCCAAACGCACTGAATTAAGTGATCGAACTGCGCGCCGCTGGGAGAGCGCACAAGACAGCATAATTCGAATGACGTAAATGCGGATCTTGCTGATACGGCGTGTTTTAGTGACCGTGCTTAGCGTCGTGTACGCTTCGCATTGTTCACATCGCGATACCAGGCCAGTGTGGCCGGATATTTCATGACGTCATGTTGTCTTGACTTTGCGCAACAGACGCGGAGCACCGTAAGACAGTCGCCACCTGGAAGAATATTCTTGAGCTGAATTGTGCGCGTGCGTGTGTGCATCTGTGTGCTCGTACGTGTTGAAACTAAGGCTATATAATAGAAGGTTCAATGGTCTCTGATGAATACTTTCAGAATGATCTCGAAAAAATCAAAGCCCCTTTCATTAAAAAAATGGTTGAACGCGAAGCTTCCTCCCATGCAAACTGAATCAAACTCAAAGCCCAAAGCCAACGACCGCGCAACGAACCCAAGAAATGCTGAGCGACCGGATGCAATGCATATGTGATTTGATTTAGGATTGTATTTTTTTGAACGTTCAAGTTGAATAAAAACACATTTGGTTAAGTTGCATAGCCTTTATTTTAGATCGTGTAGCCTTTGATTACACGCACACACTCACACTTTCACGGACGACTCTACACTTGTAGAGTATTGCCTTGTGATCGCTGTGGAAGACAGTCAGAGGCTCTGCCGTTGCCGATACACAAGATCGGCCTACCGGGCACGATCGCGCTCGCGCTTACGTTCGCGCATGGTAGTCTCTTCTGCCTTGCGCTGCATCCGCGGCCTATCCATGGTGACGGCCGGGAATGCATTGCGTGACGCGCGTAATGCAATGCAGATATATACAGTTCGTTTGGGTAGCGTGGCGTTGCAGTTCCCATTGTTCTTATCGGTACAACTCCGAATGTAAACTGTAGCGTTCTACGGCACGTATGTCGTGCACCGTTGTTCTATTGTGTGTGCAGAGGCGCAGCCATTTTTCTATTGGTGCCCAGATGCGTAGATAGTTCCATGAAGTAAGTTGGGTTTCCTGCAGTGCGTTTTCGGCGCTCCGGACGACTCAGTGATACACAGTAAGCTTCGCTTAATTAAGCTGCACACTCCATCAGCGCGAAGTGCAGTGCAAGTACTGGATGCTCTCAATTCAGTGTTTGCAAGTCTTGAGTAAGCATCATGGTTCACCCGCAGCATTCTATTCGCACTGAAGTCAAAAAGGCCGTGGTTTACTCTGACGATATACTGCCACGTATTGCAACGTACTGCTAACTACCACTAGTTCCTTGGTCATCCCAGGTGACTTGGACATGCACCACCAGCTATGGGGGAGCACCAAGATTAGCTTCAGACAGCAGAATGACGGCAGCCCAATGTATCGGTGGGGCACTTGCTTGGACTTGACTTATTTCAAGGCGCTTTGTTGCGTGCACACACGCTGTTCACTCTCTCCCGCTTTCCTCTTTTTATTCCCCCTTTCCCTTCCCTCAGTAGAGGGTAGCAAACCGGACGCTCGTCTGGTTGACCTCCCTGCCTTTCTTCTCTTTGCTTTCTCTCTTTCATTGTTTCATCGCGCATGGAGCCTCAAAAGCTTTGGAAAATGTAATCATCCGCAGCCCTATGAGCAAGAGAACGCTCAAACAAGAAAAAAATAATAACGAAAGAAACGATAGAAGTGCTCAAAACACATCCATTACAAACTGGACAGTTGTCAGGGGCGGACACCACACTTCTATTTGCTAATACCCAATAGAGTGTCATGACGAGTATGAAAATTCTAGCTATTAAGCGCATACATGTAGAAACAAAACCTATCAGCCATTAAGCAGAAGCTCGCAGCACAGCATTAATGTTACTGCCTTCCACATCAGCGCACGCCCAATACAACTATGCACTGAAACTGCTCAATGCACGTTGGGATGACAAATCAGAGCGCGCCACAACGATATATATATATATATATATATATATATATGTGTGTGTGTGTGTGTGTGTGTGTGTGTGTGTGTGTGTGTGTGTGTGTGTGTGTGTGTGTGTGTGTGTGTGTGTGTGCACGCGCCATCCTCGACTATCAGTTGTGGCCTCTGGCCAATCGGCCGCAACAGCGCGTTCCAACGCCTACTCGCGTCATTTCGAGCGACGCAGATAGACGTAATTATATTCGTAAGACTGCTACCTCCTATTGTAGAAATTTCTTATTATGTGGTCAACTGCGACGACTTTTTAGGTTTTGTGAATCGACTTACGCTTACTATTGGCGCAAGAGCTGAAGTTCGCACCTGTGCTACCCTTACATACACGCCTTTTTTCGATTACAGCACTCGTCTTTGCAGCGGCGGGCTTCGCAAGCTTGCGGAACTTACGAAAAGCTTTAGCTTTGTGAATACGATTTTTTTTACAACATTGTTCTTACGCCAAAGTTTGTTCGTAAGTTCGCTTAGTAAATTCCGCCCGATGTGCGATCCGCGAAGGCAGCTTCACATCTTCAAAGCCTTAGTAAGTATTGGTACGCTATAACTGAATTCCCGCAATATATGCCCGAAAATATGGCTTTTGTTTCTCCACCATTGTCTCGTTCGAACCTCATCTCGGGAAACTTTTCATAGTTACCAGTTAACAGTATCTGTTTACCTTCACAGTTTCAATTATCACCATCAAATAGTTATCCGCCAAGTGGCGGCGGCCAAAGTATTCTGACGTTCAAATTGAGGCAGAAATGGCGTTGCTCTGTAACGAGAGCCATTTGGATGGCTAAAGTATGTGAGTGAACTACGCTAGGGGCATTTCAATTGAACGGTAACATTGAAGTTAATTAAACAAGATCCAGGGAGATCTGCACAAATTTCAACAGCTACACCTCACAGACAACCAGAGTGGCTGCCAGTACTGCTAACTTTTCTCGCCTGGTAGCTCGTTTACGACAACCTCATGCGCCGTGGCATGGCAAGAGACGAGTGCTGTACTCTACTCTTGGTTATCATCAATTAAGAAAGCAAAGTCTTCGCGAACAACGGATACCAGTGCACCTCTTCCTTTGCTTCCATTTTATTCTCTTACTGCTGGTTTAGTGATATTTTGTGCATTGTGACACGAACTGCAGCGGGTGCCCCGTAAGCCATTGCTACTATTAGAGCTCGCACTTTGTCGATTAAATGTATCTAGGTTCCAGAAGATTATAGTATGTATACATGTTTATAGAAATGAATTTGGTTTGTTGAAGAATAGAAAAAAGGCCTTGTCATGACTCAGATAGCTCGAGCGCCAATTTTCAAATGATAATGTTCTGTGTTGGTACTGGATATGTGTGCAGCTCTTTTCATGCAGCTTTTGTGTTTTTTATCGCCGTAACGCCGGTATGAGAATGATCATGTCTTGTTGCCATGTGACACGGCTGTACAGTTGTGTCGCGGACTGTTCTGTTAACAGCCGTTGTAAAATTATTTTCTTCGCCTTGGTCACAACGACATGATGATCATTTCTTGTTGCCGACAACTTGAAGACGGGTCGCGGCTGGATAGCTTTGGTGCGGAGTGAGGCATTAACAGCTATTCTCTGTAGCACAAACCTCTGCCTAGTAGCTAATGATGTAATTAAATGTAGTTGCTTGTGAAATAATTATTATATTTTTATTGCAGTTGAACAGCAGTTTGGACACGGCTGGATAGCTTTGGTGCGGAGTGAGGCATTAACAGCTATTCTCTGTAGCACAAACCTCTGCCTAGTAGCTAATGATGTAATTAAATGTAGTTGCTTGTGAAATAATTATTATATTTTTATTGCAGTTGAACAGCAGTTTGGACAGGTATACTGAACCTCGAATGCAGGCGGGCTCTAAACGCATGAGGTGCTTTCGTGTTTATCTTTATTGTTTTCTTCAACATGTTCCTCCTTCGCTCTGTTTTTGATTTTTCTTTTACATCTTTTGTTTTTTCCTTTACTGATCAAAACAGGAACTATTTCTGGGTAAACATCCTGCCTTTGCGTTCTCCCTTTCTCTCCCTCGATTGCAGTATTTACTGCTATAGTTTTGTTATACTGCTGCAACCATCGTCGTGACCTAGCGAGTCTAAGTTAAACACCAACCGTGTGTTTGAGCATCTGGTTGAAATATTTCCTGCCTGAAGACTGTGTGCGAATTAAGTGTCTGGGGTGCTGTAATTCTAAACTGTTTGTCCGCGAGGTGCGGTAGCTATGAACCATGCTTTCACAGTTTCCGGATTCCAGAAAAGAACTCCGTTGTTACAAGCTCAACCTAAATTCTGCAATGAGCCATGGAAATTGTTATTGACCAAGTACTTGAGCCTTCTGAGCAACAGTGGCATTACAAGTGACACAATCTAAGAATCAGAAAACGCTTTAATGCTGAGAACCTACGCATGATGAGTACTCTTCTCCACAAGGCAACAAAATAAACTCAGTCACATTCAGACTCAGTCATAAATTAGGCTTTTTTGCTTGGGGAGCAGTCAGGAGTCATCCTCACCAAAATTCTGCTCAGCCGGGCTCACTCAGACTCACGGGTTGGTCTGAGTCTGAGCGAGTAAGTCGACTCATGAGTGAGTTTGCCGATATGATTTTCTCAAAGCGAGGCCCGAGCGGTAAGCGATTTTGGTGATTGCACACGCATAACGTTTTACCCTTTTCTTTCTCCTCTACCAACGAATTCCGCACACGTGAAGCAAGATGTACAAGCCAAGACAATTTACGCCAACCAACCTTTCGTGCTTTTATTTCATTATTTTAACAAGTACATTTTGTCGATAAGAAATTTAAGAGCACTCCTGCTCCCGAGAAGCTACGAAATTTTTTGGCATGACATGTTATCCTTCCATAAATTGATAATTCTTTTTGTAATGGACAAAGAGCGTAAATAATTAGAAATGTCTTTCATTGAGTTACAAGAGTAGAAGGAATAAAATTTGACGATTTGTTTGGCAAAAGTCTTCCACAAATTTGGCAAGTACCGCACTAGTGACTTAGTCATTTCTTTTGAGCCATTCATTTTCTGTATGGTTTCACCAGTTGACCTTGTCATGTAGCGCGGATAGTTTTGCGATCACGCTGTTTTTGCTTTGTCATGTTGCCGGAAAGAGCTTGGACAAACTCAACTTGACGCGTTCGGCACAGTGAGATGTGTGCAATGTGTGCGATGACATGATTACGCGTCTACACGCGCTTTGCAGCCTCGACAGCTATTTTAAAATATGCTCTAAATTTATGCGGCAGTTCGTTTGCGCTGCACCATGAACTTGAGCAGCGCTGGTAGTGCTTTGCGCGCAGCGAATGCACTCTTAGCCTTCCTTAGACCCATTGGTCTTCATACCAGACACTAGTAACTTGTTACTACGTGTGATTCTGTATGTAATGAAACATACGTGCGTATACGACGTAAGGTTCATTTCATATGCCATCGTTGTCGTCCACAGTAAAAGTTTAAGCGAACGGCTAGGCAAATATTGCTAGCATAAAATGTTTATTTCTATCCTCGTGCACAGTTCATTTACAGCATACCAATTCTGTTCTCTTTTCTAAATTTAAGATGCTCATAAACCGTAGCAGTGGACACAACTTAGGACTTCCGATGATAGAAAGGGCGACTTGGGCATACCACTGTTAATTGATTCTTTTCATGAACCCTGGGCTCGCGAAGGCCCGTTTGATTCGATCAAATAACGCTGCATAGAAGAAAAAGACAGATGATGGAGGACAAAAAGACTCATTGTATACAAAGAGGGGAGGACATTGAATGCCTTTTCACCAAGAGCAGCGTCCCTACCAAAAATTAGATATTGCAGAAACGTGGACTGGATCGTGCATTGTTTTATCTCGCAATAGGCATATGGTGCGTTGCCGAAATGTTCCGGAGACAGAATGCGCCAACTTTCCACCGTATTGTCTTCCGCCGCTCACCTCCTCACTTCCTCGCGCTTTTGCAATGCGCTCTCTACTCTTTTTCTTGACTACCTTTGCGTTAATATTGCGCGCTGTCGTGCAGAGAATCCAGAAAATAGAACGAGTAGCATTTCTCTTGTGCGGCTTGCTCATGAACAATTAACATGCGACTGATCAAACAGAGCGTTAAAAATGCACATTTGCGTTGGTGTTTCAGACACGAAAGAACTATAATACACTGACTGGCCGAAAGGTTTTAAACATTAGAACGTCTAGCACATGTCGTATGATCGTACCTTGATTTTCTATGCACGAAAGCCAACTATGGGGCGTTTTACTTATCGCACGGCCACGAATATATGGAACTCACTACCACACATCATAATAAGTCGACAAGCTCCACGCTGTGACTACTACACTCCAGGACAACTTTCCGTGTGAAGGAAGGGAAAGCGACGAAGGCAAAGCGTGCACAAGCAAGAGCGCTCCTCACATACACTGGACGATAGATAGACTAGATCGTCACCCCTTGTCAGACACTGGGCCAGAGCGTCCTCAGCACAGAAGGGCTTCGACGCGTTGCTTTGCTTCCTGAGAACATCATGTGGACTTTGCGACGGACTTTGGGTATTCGCACGCTGCATCGTGTTGTGTGCACACTTTTTATCTCTCAAACTTTTTTGAGGTATTCTGATACAATCTTAATTTCCTATATTTCTTAGTAATAAAAATTAAATTCTGGGGTTTTATGTGCCAGAAACATGATCTGATTATGAGGCACACCATAGTGGGGGACTACTCCAGATAAATATTGTCCACCTGGGGTTCTTTAAAATGCACTTAAACGCAAGTGCGCCAGCGTTTTCGTATCTCACGGTCATCGAAATGTGGCCGCCACGGCCGGGGTCGAACCCGCGACCCCGAGCTCAGCAGCGCAGCGCCAAACCCAGTGGTCTATCGCGGCAGGTATTCATCTTACTCCAGTACAGGGTAGCCAGCCGGTTTTACATTGCATAAACTCCCTATCTTTTCCTCTCTTTTGCTTCTCCTCAATTCATCACGGCATTGCATTTCTATGTACTACTTCAACAAAAGTCATTTCCTTTCTACAGTTGTTCTTAACGCCCTTTGTTTTACGCCTTAACCTTGGCTAATTGACGACTGATGTGTAATTAATTTTGTAGCCTGTGTTCATATCTACTGAATCTATCCATCTATCCCTGGCAGGACACGCCGTGGTGTCTTAGTGGCTATATATGGTGTTGCGCTGTTGAGCTCGAGGTCATGGGATCCATCCCGGACGCGTCAGTCACATTTTGATGGGGGCGAAATGCAACAACGCTCGTGTACCATGCCACTGGTGCATCTTAAAGAAGCCCAGGTAGTAAAAGTTATTCCGAAGTACCTCACTATACAGTGCGTCTCGTAATCAGGGCCCGTATTCACAAAAACTTCTTACGCTAGAATTTTTCGTAAGAAATAAATTTAGCCAATCCGGATGCCAGACATATCATTAGCGAAGACGGCCAGCAAATGGCACAGCGAACCTACGAAAGAAAAGCTTTGTGAATCTGGCCCCATGCAGATCATGGTTTTGGCACGTAAAACCCCAGATCACTGGCAGCGACTACGTTTTAGTCTCTTATTGTTTATTGGTTCATATCGTGTATGTAATAATGTGTCTCATAAGATCCCATTTCACAACTATGCGACTTCGGAGAAATTTCCTGCGTATCGGACAGAGAGAAAACGAAAGGCAGCGAGGCTATCCAGGTTGCACCTGATTTGCTACCCTACACTAGGGGAGGGGAAAAGCGCAAAAAAAAAGAACCAACCCCGGTTGCTATCCAAGAATCCGTTTAGCATGCCTTGGCCGGGAGATTGTCATTTGTGGCACTATGTTGCACTAAGTGCTTTGGGTGGCGCTCCTTTTACCACCGTGCCCTTCGTGTACGCGGAAGCCAACCGGTATTTCGAGCGCCACTTCCTCATGGACCAGTTCGGAACCCCATGCGACGTCTCTCTGGTCGCAGACGCTGCGACCAGAGGTGCAACGTCTTAAACGACAGCGTCTGCGTTTTCCACCAGAGGGGCAGCGTCTCAATTAGTGTCTCGAAGCGCTAGTTGCCACGAGGAAAGAACACGAAAACGCTCCTTATTACCGGGTGGTACCGCACGGTACCAGCGGTACCACTGCACGGTGGGGCCGTAATACGATGCGGTTTTTACCGCTGTGTTAAACTGCCCGATCTTCGAGATCAGCCCACGAAAACGGTTAGACAGTCATGAAATCGCGGGTAGTTCCAAAGCATTTTAAAAGCATAAAAAAGTGAGAAGAAAATGGATAGGAAGTGATGTGCGTGAACACACAACAGCGTTCTCCGCGCAATCAAATGCCTTTGCAGAGCCCTGTCGTCTTAAACGAGTGAAGCAATGCCCTTGCGGCCCTCTGCGCGGATGACGGTCGAGTCTATTGTCCCAATATTTCGTCGTACTTAAAATGTGAGTGACCTTATGCACAATATTACCGACTTCATTACATCGTGGTGTGTTATTCACTTAGGACAGGGTAAGTGTAGTATGCTTCGACACTTCAAAAACGCACGATGTTTGCGCTGCTGGAGACCACAGACACAATTCTCAATGACTACTGGTGCATGCGAGTCACAAACATAAGCATGACGTATGCGTTGCTCCACGAAGCTGGGTTCGATATCACATTAGAGAGTTTTTGTACAGAATGCAAAAACACCCGTGTGATTGCGTTGTAGTGCACGTTAAATAACCCCAAGGGGTCAAAATTAATCCGGAGCCCTCCACTACGGCATGGACGTAAAGCCCCAGAAAGAAGAAGTTTTAGTACAGCGTAAGTGGCAGCACGCTATACGCAAGGAAATAGCGGGTTCAGACTGTGCATGCACAAAACGCTGGTTTATATGGAAATTAGCGTGGGACCCTAACGCTCGCAAATACGGTTTAGCGTGGAAAACATGGCGGCGCCTTCGAGGCTACAGCCGCGTGCTTCGGATCTATCAAGTCGTCTTCTAGCGTGGTTTGGTCCATTCGTTCCCATCAGATGCTTGTACTTGCTTTTCATCATGATGCATCCATATATGAAAGTATTAGTGACAACTGGGCCCGTATTCACAAAAACTTCCTTCGCTATAATTTTTCGTAAGAAAAAATTTTAGCCAATCCGGATGCCAGACATATCATTACAAAGGCGGCCAGCCAATGGTAAATCGAACTTACGAAAGAGAAGCTTTGTGAATCTAGCCCCTGTTGTTTTCAAAATCCATCCTTGATTTTTCTATGCTTTAGGCTTAACAAGAGCGGCTGTATGCTAGCTGTACACGGCCTTCTATCTTATTTATTTGGCAACCCATGAGACAAGCCACGACCCATATATCTTACAAGGAATTGATTGCGAATGTTTGTACGAATGATTGTAATACAGATGGCGCCACAACCCAAATCACCATAATTCGCGGGAAAGCAATGTGCCATCGAGCTCGTTACTGTGCTCATAATACGGATGCCGCATTAAATTAGAATGACACTTTGTGTACATTTGGCTTAGTTCTACTTTGTGAACTGTTCCGTCTATAGGTAGTGTCGCAGCTGTGAGCGTTTGCGTTCCACTTGGTCTCCTTATTCTAAAACAATAGTTTGTACAATGCTCTGAAGCATACGTAAAAGAGCGTTAGCGTTCCGTCTCGCGCTAACACTAACGCAGTCAATTTACGCGGTACTTAAATTATCTATTAACGTCAACGCCTTATCACGCGAGTGGGCGCGCCTGCATATCTCGCTCCGTGCTTACACTTACGCTTAATCGAGCGATAGCTGCGCCATCACGCATTATGCGCCGCTATGCGATTCATGGTATGACGTTATTTTTCTGATGGTATGCGCTATCAGAATTTATCTACAGATACCACGGCACTCATGCCACCCTACATGTCAAGGGGTACCTGTTTTGACATGCCCGGCACCATCTACAACGTTGCTGTTTGCCCGGATCGAGAGCCTAAACAACGCCCACTTTTCGCATTTTTCTTTCTTCGTGCTGTATTTTTATTTGGCGAGTGTTTTTGCGGCGTCCTTTTCAGCAGCAAAGGCCAGTCGCGCGTGGCCCTCCACCGAAGAGAGACGGGCGCGTGACAGCCGACAAAACCAACGCCTCTGTGCCCCCGCCCCCATCTGCTGCGCATCTTTATTTTTATTTTGTCGTCCTTGCAACGCTCGAAACGACACCCAGAAGCGAGTGCACCTCGTCATCCTTGAAAGAACGACGTTTAGTCGTTGGCTCTGAGCGAGTAGCAAGACAGTTTACGGACACGCTGCAGCAGCAACAAAGCGAAACCTGAACTGAAGTTCTGAAAAACGAGCGCTAAAATGCGCGCCCCCGGAGAAACGAAAGCGATTCTAGAGTTGCCGACGCCGCGACTACACTTGCTCACGCCGAATCGATCGGCCTTCATGCGGGGGTCCTTTCTGTGCATATGGCGGCTTCGTGTTCCCAATAGAGCAATTGAGAGGCGAAATAACGTGTGTATGCGTAGCCAGAACGGTAAGAAAAAGAAAACACGACGGAAATACGGCCAGTTGTAGGCGCCATGACTGCACCGAGATGGGCTCGAACATAACGCAGAATGCAAGCGTCGACAGTTGCCGCGGCGACAAAATGGTATAAAAAAAACTTACCTAAACTTACGTTTGCGATGTGCTACGACATATATTAGGCGACGCTGGCATAAAGGCCCCAAACGAAAAATCAGCAGACTCGTTCAAAATACGCCCTGCTTATATAACTGGGTGGCCGCTCTTCCGCTGGCAAAAAAAGACTGGAAGCTCGAGACGCTCGGAAACCCTTGAAAACATTCTTCGCTGAGAAGCAAATAGGAAAATGCGTAACTGGAACCTGCCAGCTGAGCCTTGGGACTTTCAAACGGAACGTTCCGCAAGAGACAAAAAACGACAAGAGCAGGGCATCTTGCCAAACAAAACAAACAAGTACAACAGAGGAAAAGCAGCGTCGAACAGTCGCGAAGCACCCTCAGCTTGCTATACGCCTTCTATAATTTTATCCGGGCTCCCGCTGCTCAAGCGAGCTTGGAAGAAAGTGGGCGGAACCCACACGAAAGCTGGCTTTGAAGCTACTGGGCAGGAGGACTATTGACAGGAGCGCCGAAGTAAACACCAGAATAGAAAATAAAATAACAAGAACGGCCGAAGGATGAGGAAGCGCGATTGTGCGCAGGGAATCTAGCCAGTCGGTGGGTGCCGATAAATCGAACGCAATACGCACAGTTGCCCAACTTCCAGCGGACTATAGGCCTTCGGCATGAGCACGTAGACCTCCGACTTTCGAGTGCCAACAAACCGCCAGGGCAGGAAAGGGTCCTTGTCTTCAAAGGGCCCAGTATCTGATTTCTCTCGTCCACGCCGACGAAGAAAGAGCTGGCATTAAACATGGATGGACTGAAGCAGGGCTCAAGGAACGCTCGCGGACACACTCGACTTTCAGGCACACCGTTCCGAATGTCCGCTTCCCTGGCGACACGCTGCCAGCGTCGACGGCAAATCCTCGAAGACTCGGCAAACAGTACGCGGACGTACAGACCTTAGCATCGATCTCGTATACTATACGGTCGGTTAGTATTTGGTATGCGTGCGCTAACTGACTGGGCCCAGCAGATCGTTCGCCAAGAGCACAAGCGGCTGCGTATATTCACTGTGAGATGGAAAAGGCTGCAGAACACGAGGGCAGTTGCACGGCCGCAAGCTATTATCGTAAGCATTGTCAAACATAATATTATGTAAGATGCATGAGACGAGAATATCGTGGGCATGACTTTATCTCATGCTGAAGAACTTAGAGCAAATAGGGGAAGCATAACTCATGTAAAGCACTGGGCACCGACAGTGGTCAGGCGTTCTCGATCAAAATTCAGCGTGCTTTGTTGGTGCCTATTAAAAAAAAAATCCCGTATTGGTTATTTATTTATGGATAAATTGTAATGAAGAAGAAGAACAGGGAGCAAGCAGTAGTGGGGCGCTCTCATAGATGTAGGGCGTGAGCGCAGTTCTCGAGCTGTTGACGCCGAAACCGTTGCTCTCTTGCGGCTGTGCTGGTTTTTCGCCTGCCGCTTGCCGTCAGTGAATCCCCTTATCAATATGTATATATTTTTTTCAACTATATTGTTCAAATAAACGTATACCCTTTGTTTTTTATATGGCTGTTTAATTACTGCGACAGTAGTTGAAAGCTCGAAACTGGGTTTGCTTTGTCCGTGTCTTAGTAGAAATCTATAAACCTCGTTATTTTTTGTTATTTTTTAACGAGCTACGGATAAAATTATGTTTCGCCAAATAAGTTCGACGTGTTTCCTTTTTCGGCCTTAAATAAAAGCGTAAACTCCTGTGAGAAGAGCTAGCACAGTTCAAAAGCTAGATGATTGTAAAGAACCATTTCTTGCCTATAAAGGCACCATTTTATTCTTCCACAAAGCACACTTTTCTTCTTTCTTTTAGATCTTTTTGAGCTCATAGCTTCAGTGTTTGGCATCCCCGGATGTGCCTGGCTCATAAGTCACTCTTTTTATTTTCACCTTTTCTGCTGAAGGTGCACCATTGTAGAAAAGCTTACTCGTGAGCTGCTTCAGGTTGGCTGTCGTTCAATGAAGCGTGGAGAAAGGAGAAATAAAGGAAGCAAGAATTAGCACCGATGCGTTTAATTAAGCCTGGCTCGCAGACCGCCCTCCAGTGCCGGCGGGAAACTCAACCCCGCGTCGTTGACTCGCGCGAGAGCAGAGAAGCGTACCAGAGATGGGCTCGATGCCTGGCTAACAGCAGCCATCCACGGATAGAGGTTTTCTCTTAGGGTTTTGCAGCAGGGCTTCAGCGGCTCCCTAAGTATATGACTAGTGGACGCGCTTGTTAGGGCCCGATATAGCCGTTAATCCGGCGGAGTCGCCCACTTTAGGGCATTCATGCGCGGCGGACTTGAGAAGTGGCCACCAGGGCGAAAATCGGTAATTTCGCCAATGCTCTGACATCTCTCCTTATTCTAAAAACTGAACGGGCTGAATTCGCTCATTTTCGAGAGATATCGTGCGCGGCGCTTCAGGCATCAGGCGGATGATCCGGTGAGCAGGGAACGTGGCATTGCGGAGCTTGGGCGCGGTGAAAACACTTTTACTAAAGGGCGGTATAAAATTGCGGTCACTTAAGTGGGGGCACGCGGGTCGCGGCTGAGCCATTTATACCGAACAGCCGCGACACACTTTGCCATTTATGTCACGGCAACCGCTCGGTCCTGGAAAGGACGGCGGGGCACGAAGTGCTAGGCCTTGGCGACGCTGTCGTTGCTAAAGAGGCGCTATGAGGACATTACGTATTTAGAAAACTCGGTGAGGAGGAAACAAAATCTTGAGACTCAATGCTGGGAATCCGCTAAGTGTTAACCGCTACAACGAGGCCACTTGCAAATTCAGGGGCATTATAAAGTGTGCTCAGAAAACAGAAATAAATAAATGAATAAATCCTTCACGTTATCCATCTGGTGCTGTAAATGGTGCAGTGAATGCAAGATAAAATACTTTCAGAGAGCTCTCGCCATCGCACTTGAGTTACTCATTCGCCTCGTAAATCAGTAATACGACCTCGCATTGACCTCAGTCATTCCCGCCGGGTGCAAGCATAAGCGATGGTGTTTGAGGCAAGTGCAGCTATCATAAGATATGTAGCTTAGACCACGGCCGGCCGGTGGTCCGGGCCGGGATCGGGTTTTTGGACGCGGGCCCGGGCCGGGCTCGGGCTTTCTGGTGGTGTGCATGTAACGTGCAGCGAGTTATTCTCGGGCGTCTCAACTCTGAAAAACATTATTTTTCGGTCTCGGGCCGGGTTCGGGCCGGGTTCGGGCCGGTTTTGAGTCGGGCTCGGGCCTAAGGTGGCGGGCCGGGCGGGTAACGTAGATTATTTCCGGGCCCGGGCCGGGCCCGGGTCTCGCCATAAAATTTTTGATCGAGCTTGGGCGGGCAGCCCAAAGTAAAAACGGGCCCGGGCCGGGCCCGGGCTGAAAAAAATCGGCCCGTGCAGTGCTCTAATGTAGCCGCTCATTTTTCAAAGACGAGAACCTAACATATATTTGTATTGTTTTGAGAAACTGAATGTGTTCAAGTATGTAAGAATATTTATCGAGAATGACTCGTGAGATAAAATTTTTCCGAAGCTCAGGTAGAACGTGGAAAATATACTGCAGCAGTGAACAACTGGTGCTGCACCCTTGAATAGTCCTGGTAACCTGGTACCCTTCCTGATGGGCAGTGAAATAAAACAAGTTTCTATAGTCACCCGCGTACTGAGATTACTGCGGCTGTTGAAGTGCCGAGAATGTCAGAATTAATCTGAAGTTTTCCTCTGTGGTGTGTCTTAGAACCCAGATACAGCTCTTGGAAATTAATATCAGTCAGTCAGGCGTGGTGGGTCGCACAGGGCTATAATGAATACGGCGGCATAAATTTGTACACATGATGTAGGCGAGATTAATAGGAGTGTCAAGCCTGATCATAAGCGTATTAATTATTTTTTAATGTTCACGTAAATAGAAAGAAATTTTACTGGGACAGAATGCTTTTGCATGACGTTGAAATACGTAGTTCCTTCACTTCACACCCTCCCGATTTCACGAAAGAAATTTGCATCAGCCATGATGGGAGACATTATTCTGGCAATAATCAGCCCATTAGTGCAGTACAGTGATGCTGACATAGAAGATTATATATATATTATATATATATCATCTGCCTATATTTAAGTCCACTGCAGGACGAAGGCCTCTCCCTGTGATCTCCAATTACCCCTGTCTTGCGCTAGCTGTCTCCAGCTTGCGCCTGCAGATTTCATCACTTCATCACCCCACGCAGTTTTCTGCTGTTCTTGACTGCGCTTCCTTTCTCTTGGTATCCATTCTGTAACTCTAATGGTCCACCGGTCATCCATCCTACGCATTGCATGGCCTGCCCACCTCCATTTTTTTCCGTTTAATGTCAACTAGAATATCGGTTATCCCCGTTTGTTCTCTGATCTACGCCACTCTCTTCCTGTCTCTTAACGTTAGGCCTAACATTTTTCGTTCCATCGCTTTTTGTGCGGTCCTTAACTTGTTCCCGAGCTTCTTTTTTAACCTCCAAGTGTCTGCCCCATATGTTAGTACCGGTAGAATGCAATGATTTTACACTTTTCTTTTCAAAGACAGTGGTAAGCTCCCAATCAGGATTTGGCAATGCCTTCCGTATGCACTCCAACCCAATTTTATTCTTCTGTAAATTTCTTTCTCATGATCAGGGTCCCCTGTGAATATTTGACCTAGATAAACGTACTCCTTTACAGACTCTAGAGGCTGACGAGCGATTCTGAATTCTCGTTCTCTTTCCAGGCTATTTAACATTATCTTTGTCTTCTGCATGTTACTCTTCAACCCCACTCTTACACTTTCTCGGTTAAGGTCCTCAATTATTAGCTGTAATTCGTCCCCATTGTTGCTGAATATGACAATGTCCTCTGCAAAGCGAAGGTTGTTGAGATATTCACCGTTGATCCTCACTCCTAAGCCTTCCCAGTCTAAGAGCTTGAATACCTCTTCTAAGCATGCAGTGAATAGCATTGGAGAGATTGTGTCTCCTTGCCTGACCTCTTTCTTAATAGCTATCGTTCTACTTTTCTTGTGGAGAACCAAGGTTGCTGTACAATCCTTGTCGATATTTGCCAAGATATTCATATATGCCTCCTGTACTCCTCGGTTTCGCAGTGCCTCTATGACTGCTAGTATATCTACTGAATCAAATGCTTTTTCACAATCTATGAAAGCCATATAGAGAGGTTGATTGTACTCTGCAGATTTCTCCATTACCTGATTGATGACATGCATGGATATGACCCATCGTAGACTCTCCCTTCCAGAAGCCAGCCTGTTCTCTTGGTTGCTGAAGTCAAGTGTTACCCTGATTCTATTCAAAATTATCTCGGTGAATATTTTATACAATACTGAAAGCAAGCTAATAGGTCTATAATTCTTCAGTTCTTTAACATCTCCCTTCTTATGAATGAGTATAATGTTGGCGTTCCTACAACTTTCTGGTACACTTGAAGTCGTGAGGCATTACATATAAAGGGCCGCAAGCTTTTCAAGCATGATATATCCTCCATTTTTGATTGAATCGACTGTTATTGCATCTACTCCGGCAGCTTTTCCCCTGGTCATGTCTTTCAAGGCCCTTCTAACTCATCGCTACTTATAGAAGGAGCCTCTGTATCCTGTTCATCACTACTTCGAATGAAAGTAGCTTGGCTGCTCTGGGCACTGTACAGATCAGTATAGAATTCTTCCGCTGCTTTTACTATGTCATCGAAATTGCTGATGATATTACCCTGCTTATCTTTCAGTGCATACATTTTGCCTTGTCTTATGCCTAGTTTTCTTCTCACTGATTTCATGCTGCGTCCATATTTTACTGCTTCCGCAATCTTTTCCACGTAGTAATTTCGATATCCCTTACTTTCTTCTTGTTGATCAGTTTCGATAGTTCAGCGAATTCTATCTGATCTCTCGAGTTTGACACTTTCATGTTTTGCCGTTTCTTTATTAGGCCCTTTGTTACTTGGGAGAGCTTACCTACTGGTTGCCTTGGTGCCTGACCTCCCACTTCAATTGCTGCTTCTGAGATCAGCCTAGTTACGGTTTCATTCATTACCTCTATATTGTCTTCATCTTCCTGTTCTAAAGCTGCATATTTGTTTGCGAGCACCAGCCTGAATTGGTCTGCTTTTACCCTTACTGCGTCTAGGTTGGCCTGTTTCTTCTTGACTAATTTTATTCTTTCTCTCTTCAAATTGAGAGAAATCTTAGACCTCACTAACCTATTGATATGGTCACTGCACTTTATCCTACCTAATACTTCTGCATAACACGGTCAAAATTTCTGCGTGCGACTCACGCATTAAAGAAACAAAAACAAAAAACTTGCGCAAATTACGCGTTCAAAACTACAAGAAGATTCGAGCTTATTTATAAGTACTTCCACGCACTAAATGAAACTCAAATTCTGCCGTCTTCTACATACACGTGCGAGACATGCACAGCCTTAGACATACCCTTACATAATACGCCGAAGAGAAAAGAAATCTGTAAAGTATACCATTACTAAAAGTGATCCGCGCAGCCCGTTTCTAAGGCGCGGTACTCTCTACGTGCGTGCAAAAACAACCATCCGGCGATTTCTAAAATCAGCTGAAGTAGTCTGCAGAATAACCAGTATCTAACCTGATACAGCGTTATTTTCAGAACTCGCGAAATCCGAAAAGAAAGTCTTAGTTTAACGGAAGCTCACACGAACTATCTACATATCTCTGCGAAAAAAATCACTGACGCTATCCTTTCTCGAGCGTTCAGCTGTCGCGTTTTCCTGAAAGCAAACATCAAATTAACTCGAAAATTTATCTGCTTCTACCACGATTAGAAGAGACCAACACTGCCATCTGCCTAACAGAACGTTCCTAACACTCAAAGTTGTTCCAAAGTGTCCGCAGAGAAATGAATAATAATGAATGCAACTTACCAAACGTGCCTCGAAAGAAAAGCACTACTGTCAAACAAAACACGACTTGTCCCGAACTCGCGCAGAAGCGTCGCTCATCAACTGGCGCAACTTGCGCTTGACCTTCCAAACTATATGCCGGTGATCATCACAGAAGCAACAGCGGCTGCCTGCCACACGGCTCCCGTTAATCGGCATGTCGCTGTCTCGAAACTATGCCGTACCGTGAGACCACGACGTTTTTGGCGCCAGTTAACGGGCGTGTCGCTATCTCGAAACTATATGCCGCACCGTGAGACAACGACGTTCTTGGCGCCCGTTAATCGGCGTGTCGATGACTCGAAACTATGCCGCTCCGTGGCGCTGCCCCCCACATTCAGAATATTATAACATAACATTCACTTGCACGAGTGGCATTTCGGGGAAAAATGTTTTTCGAACAGAACACTACACGTCTATGCACACAACACAAAAATCCTCCAACTGCAGAATGACCTTAAATAATGTATAATTGAAATGTCATATGTTCGTACTCTACATCCGTTACTAACGCACGTAACAGTGCCACTGAGAGCCTCGTTGACTTCACGGATGTATTATCAGACTCGCTCTCATTTTGCGGTCAAAACTTTTGCGTGCGACTCACGCTTTAAAGAAACAAAAACAAAAACAAAAAAAAAACTTGCGCAAATTACGCGTTCAAGACTACAAGAAGATTCGCGCTTATTTATAAGTACTTCCACGTACTAAATGAAAAATGCTGCCGTCTTCTAGATACGCGTGCGAGACACGCACAGCCTTAGACATTCCTTTACATAATATATATATATATATATATATATATATATATATATATATATATGAGCGCGTGTGTGCGTGTGTATGTGCGTGTGTGTGTGCGTGCGTGCGTGTGTGTGTGTGTGTGTGTGTGTGTGTGTGTGTGTGTGTGTGTACGTGCGTGTACGTGCGTGTACGTGTGTGTACGTGTGTGTACGTGTGTGTACGTGTGTGTACGTGTGTGTACGTGTGTGCCTGTCCCGTCGGATCGCAGTGCGCATAAGGAGGGCTTCTCCTCTTATTTACCGGTGTATCTCTGGCGAGCGCTTTCCTCCGTGCCAAATCACGGTCGGAGCTGTTGGTCGGCCGCACTTTGCCGGGTCAAGGATGCGGTTCCAATCTCAGACGAGCGGCGCTTAACAAGCGATGCTGGTGCCGCAGCGGGCTCGTCGTGGGCGCCTCCGCCACCAAATATGCGCCTCGCACGCACACCGAGGGGGAGGAGGGGGGGGGTTGCACTGAGCGCGAACTGCGGGAAGGGAGACCCGCGCGGCGCAGCCACAGGCGCTCAAAATCGGTCGGCCGCGCGGTGAATAATGAAGCCGGGCGGCCGGGTGCAACTCGCGCGAGCCGCCGGGGCGGAGGCCCACTCGGCCGGTTGCCGAAGCCGCCCATCGGACGCGTGCTCGCTGGCCCGCCCAGAGCGCCGGAATTCTCACCTAATTACCCGGCAAACGACCGACTCTGGGAGCGGCCGCCTTGCAAGGGCCGCCGCACGCCATGGTCCGTCCGTGGGCCGAAGATGGGCTGTCCCACCCCGGCCTTCTTCCTAGCCGATACGAATTTCACTGGTCAATTCCTCGCAGGGCACCCATCTGGTCTCGCCTTCCTGGCGACCCTATATAACACGATGGGTAGGCCGCTGATTGCAGGCGCCGAGATGTGCGGTCGCGAGCTGAATAACGGCCGCCGCGGGACGATAGCGCGCTTGCATCACACTTGGCGTTCGGGTGCTCCGTGGTCGCCGTGTGACAACCGGTCTCTCTCTCTCTCGGCCGCTAGCTGGAGATGAACGAAAAGGTTGCCACTAACCACCTCCCCAACTTAGGCTGTCTACACCATATAGCGGCTAGATCTGTGGCTAACTTCCTGATTTTCTTAATAATAATAATAATAATAATAATAATAATAATAATAATAATAATAATAATAATAATAATAATAATAATAATAATAATAATAATAATAATAATAATAATAAATCAGCCATTGCGACATGTGTTGCTTCAAGACAATGAAGTCAGACCTTTGACGCGTCATGTCGCGACGACTGATGATCTTCACCTTATTAACTTAACTGTTATAATAAGCTTTATTTACACGTTGCTTACGTAAGCTTGCAACGATGTGAGGCACGTAATTGTCGTAACACCTGCCTGCACTCTCGTCTAGGTAATGCGCTTGGGTTTAAGTCTGGTATTATTGCAGAGTCACTAAACGTGCAAAAAATAAACGATGGCTTGAAAGCTCTCTCGAGCACAAAACTAATGATGTGACTAAATATGGTCCTCGGATTATATATACTACGAGGGGTGCTGGCGAATCTGCACAGCAGAAAGAAAAAAAATTCAACAGGGCGTATCGACTGTCGCGAAAGAGAGAGAGAGAGAGATAGAGAAAATAAGACGTCACGAACACAGAGATAGAATTGTCACTATGGAAGTATTACGGCTCAGAGTCGGTCAAGCTTAGTGATATCTAATATAAAAATATTTAAGTAGGCTCCCCTGTATAATCAATTAAAAGTATTTCCATTGAACCCACGCGATTAATATTGATGTGTAGTTGGATTAGCTAACTCCTTCTTGTGAGATATAGTTTTGCAAGGCTACGTGCTTGGTATTATTGTATTAAAACACCCTGCTCCTGCTTTCTTACACTTACTTTAAGAGAAACCGCAAATGAAAATGACCAGAAAACGAACATGTAGGGCTTGAAATGCTTTTTTCAATGCTGATAAATTTTTAGTCGGCTAATATCGCTTGTGGGAGTATTGGTAATGAGATGGCTTGTTTGCCTGATAGTACCAAAGCTATGCGCATTTGTCTCTTCTTACCATCACAGACACAAAATACATCACTACAGCTCGGATGAAAAGTTCTTTCCACATGATATGCAGACTGGGTCTATAAAAAAAGGAAAAATATTGTGCTCGTATCTGAATCGTTTATTTTTCTTAATATCAGTGCATGGATCCGTAACTAGAATATGGCTAAGGATCCAGACGTTGTCGCGTATCAGTCTTGTAGATTATTCTAAATAAAGTTATTATTATTAAAAATGATTTGCGCGAGAAATACCGGAGGTAGATAACTAAAAGCGCATATGTGAAGTCAAAGAAGTTTTCCTCGTGGCATTCTTATTTCCTGTTTCACACAATACTGTGCTGCTTCATTCTCGAACGAAAGCTGCAATATAGAGCAGCTTTTCGGAAAACGTGTTATAAAACATACTGGATTGGGAATTGTAACGCAAAAAAAAAAAACGAACCTATGATCTGGTGCATTTCAAATGTTGACATATCAGATTATGTTACTTAAAAATCAAGTTTCTCTTGCACCCTGTACAAATTGCCTTAACTCTTCTATTTTTTTTTTCAGTCGACGACTATGCAAGGAAGCGACATCTGAGAAACAAAAGTCTCACGCTGTACTATCACTGTTAAGTTAATGTCTCATAGTGTACAAAAGACTTAACTGGTCAGCAGAGAACTTAGATAAGCCCGCAATTTTGGCAAAGCAGCAAACACACGCTTCTCTCTGCGAAGCGTCTGCGCATCTCCTTTGTCGGCGTGGTAAAGGAAAATCGAATGATTTGAGACGCCGATACAAAAAACAAAAAACGGTGTAGTTCTTTGCAGAGATATGAGGCTCTGTGGGGAAAGCGTTGAGAAAAACAAATGATGCGTAGCCAATAAGCTCAGCTTAGTGAAGTCTGAAAAGGCAGCCTAGACAATCGCTTGCCTTTGACCCAGCTATTTCAGTGTCAGAATTTATGCCCAAGCTAAATGGTCACTGCCCCTGGCGCTGCACTTGGCCACTTCACTGGTGGCCCAGATTAAAGACGCGCGCTCGAGGAATTCTACCCAAGGACGGGAACTGCTCGCGCGAATTCTTGAAGGCAACGAGACGGCTTTGACCTTTTATTATATCTCGCCATTGCTGCAAGAAAGCCATCTTCATTCCTCGCGAAGTTCTTTTCTCAGCAATTCACTGCAATCTGTCGTAATTGTTCACTTGTAATTAAACACGAGGGATCACTAGCCAGAACACGAGAGCTCAGCGTTTTTTTTTCTGTTCTTTTCTCATTTCACCCTCTTCGAAGGAGGCGAACAAATCACAAAGCATCCCATTAACGGCCATGTCCGGTCGTTGTCTCCTTTCGCCTTCGTGTTGCCCATTTTAGTTTCCCTTTTTTCCCTCTCTCTTTGTCTTTTTTTCTCTGGTAGCCCAACACATCTTGGCTGGACCGGCCCCAAATGATTCTCACTTGTCCTTCTGCCTAACGCTTTTATTTGCAGCCGGCGTTTCAGTAGAGATATCAGTTTTCATTCAACCCAAAAAAGAAAGTTTTAACGATTGTAAAATTAACATGCCACGGGAGATTTTCTTTTTTTTTTCCTTTTTTTTTTTGTCTGTGTAACCGGCAACCGGATGAAGAAAAATTGATCGCTAACAATATGGAGACTTCGAAGTTTGGTCGGCGCGATTATCAGCTCGATTCGGAATTTGAGCCTGCGCGCGACGCAGCTCTGCTTAATACGCGGATACGCGTGAAATATGTGATCGGCGTCGAGTGTAACACTGCTTATGCTTTGCAACTGACTGGGTCTGGGCAGCAAAGATGACGCCAGTTAATATCACTGTCTACACTGCGTTCTAGCTTTTTTCTTTCTTTCTTTCTTTTTTTTAAAAAAAGAAGGACCATGAAGTGAACAGGCTTTTTTTTTCTTGTTTTGAAGCTATTGCTCAGGCTAGTTTTGCACAATGTACTAACACGAGATTTGATTTGCAAGAGCATATTTTCTATCTGTCAAAGGTGCTCTGGAACCAGCTTGCCGTGATAGGGCGATATTCGTGTACCTTTGGTATATTTACTGATTTTCGACGATTCTGTTGACATTGTACTCATAAATCATATTTCGAAATTAATTTCTGCTTTGGCTTTCGTGTATTTGTTGTCAGTAGTATATATATATATATATATATATATATATATATATATACATATATATATATATATATACCAAAAATGTCGCTTCGATACAAGCAGATGGCTGTTATGAGTCAAGGAAACTCCGCCATTCTATGATTTACATTTCCGATGACGCGATCCCAAACCGTACCGCTCCATCCTAATTAAATTACCGCTTTTGCTGCGCATGAGAGCCGATCTTCAACGCCTCTGCGTAATAACAGTGCCTTCGCCAAAATACCTGGGGGAGGGCCTCTGGTTTTTAAAGGCGAGGCAAAAAATTAGCAGCTAATTTCATGCTTTACAGTTGTTTACATTTACAGGCGTTGTTTCAAACGCTGACATACACACAAAAAAGACGATTGCCTTCATGTTTGAGGTACCCAATGCAGTGCGCTTCAAGCCAGGGCAATACATTACGCAAGTTAGTTTTCAGCGGACAAATTATTCAAACTGAACATAGATTGATCCACGATGTTTCACTTGAATTGCTTGTTATAAGCAGTTTTGTACCGTTCCTGTTCACCACTGGAAACGACCACATTCTGCGTGTTTATGATGCTCCCACAAGTAGATCTGAGTAAGAGCCAAATGAAATAGATAAAGTCGGCGGAAATTTCTCGCAGTTTCGTAAGCCAAGAAGTAAGAGCTGCTGATTCGCGTTATTCAGCCTCAACAATGAAATCAAACGTTGCAGGATGATTATTTCGGTAAATATGAAATTACTCGTAGTGTGCCATAACTGAAGTCGTGTTTCATTAAGGGGTAGCATTTTTTTTTGTTAGAATTGCGCCAAATTTTAATGAACTTGTACTAAAACTGAAACTGAAGGTCGAAACGTAGTCACGCAGCGCTTTATCGCGCCCGTTTTAATACACAGAGTACATTCGGTAAAATCAAAGCAGCACACTGCGCACAGCATTGTGTCACTGTTAAGATAGTTCCCTGAACATCTCAAGATATACAGATCTGAAATGGCATACGCATGAGTAAGCAAGAAAGTAATTTGCCCCATTCTGCTGCTATTTAGATTCGAAGTGGCCGTTATGGAAAACAAAAGGTGATGATGGAAACCTTTTGGATAAAGTAGGTCAGTAGAAATAATTAAATAAAAAAAGAACGCGCCATATAATTCGCTGAAGTGCGCAATGTTGCCCCACACATCGCAAAGTTTATATACAAGTAGGATATGAGCTACATCTGATGCTAGGCAGTTGTTTCGTTGGTGCAGCTCGATTGCAGCGGTAGCAGGTTAAACATATTTCCAGAGTACTCACCAAAACAAGTTTCATTCGTAAATGCTATCAGCCTAACATTAACGTATTGTCGATAACTGCTTCGAGTTTTGTGTCCTCATCTGCTAATAAAAAAGTAGTTTGTTGGGCCAAGTGAGAGTGATATACAACGGGCGAGCTACGAGGTACGATACTTTAAAAGTTACTTGGCTAAAGCTTTCGATATTGATGAAAGTTTGCAGTGAAGTTACCTCAAAGAAAAGTTACATGATTTGAATCGAAAGCCTTATTTATATTTGGTGGGTTTTTTCTAAGAGGTTATTAGAAGAAGAATAGAAGAAAATAAGCGCAAGAAGATATTATGAAATGAGAGCAGCGAAATTATTTTTGTGGAAAAGCACAAGAAACGAAAAACCTTAAACGTTATTGCAAGGCTTTTATATAAAATTAAGATGTATGATAGTACTGCAAAAAAAAAGTAGAGCTGTACAGCAAAACTTTCGGGGGGCCTATTTACGGCTGGATGCCGTGGACGTGACCTGCGGCCACCGGCACTGCAAGGAATGATGCAGCTAGAGTGGTTCGCAAGTCTCGTCCACTGCTTTTGACAGCGACGTGAGGACGAAAACAGTAGTCACGCCGACACGCACCTTGGTCCTTGTAGCGCACCGGGGTGCCGTGACAAGTGACGAGCAGCGTCCAGACGAGGAGCGCGGAGAGCGTCCGTGAAGGGTGCATGAGCACCGACGGGCTTCGTCGTCGTCTAGCGGACGAGAGGAAGCAACTGTCCAAGTGCGGCCGAAGCGCAAGCGGCGCGCTGTACAAGTGAGCGCCGAGAGCGCCAATCGGCTGAGCCGACTTGCTCAGAGCTGAGCGGCGTAATCCCAAGAACGCGCGGTCTGCGGCGGGCGCCGGAGCAGCGGGCCAAAGCGCATGTCGAGCGTTCGCTGCCGTCGCTGGGACTGGCGGTCTGCGGGACAGGTCGGGCAACCAACAGCAGACGCCGTGCGGCGCGCAGTGGGCGCCGCGGCGCGGATGGGGCTCGAACCAGGGCCCCGAACCGGGGCGGCTGCTCCCGCCCTTCGTGCTCAAGAAAGTGCAGGCAAGAAGGGGAGAGGGGGGCGGAAGCTGTGCGCGTACAGAGGGCGAAGAGCAACATTTATTCAATAAATGCTATTCACGCTGAGTCTGCATGTCGCAGGAATACGTGGTGCCGAGTGAGGAAGAGCCCCTGACGAGAAGGGAACCTCCATGCGGCCTTGTAGCAATAGCAACAACTACAAGAAAAAGCTAAAGCTAATTGGTTTTCTTCCCGGCAAACTCTCTTTCTTGCGAGCGCGCGGCTGGGCTCTCTCCCGCCCACATGATGCAGCGTGAAGTCATCGCGGCAAAAGGAGCGAAGGGCAAAAAGCGGTGCACCTTATCTTCGCCACGGCGTTTCGTTTGTGTGCCGAGATATCCTATCACAGTTAAAACTGCGTTCTTTGCGTACTTAATGTGAGCAACAGCTGGTTCTAATGCAAAATACCGCTACGTTTCTTTTGTTTTCTTTATTTTTCGGCTGTGGTTTTAGAGGTATGAGCACGTCAAAAAAAAAAAAATGCGATCACGAGTGTTTTAAACTATTCATATTGCATGTTCAGGTTTCGACGATAAAAGAAAAAGAGCGCGGGAGTCAATTTTTTAAAGCACATTCTGCGTGATTGGCTTGTCCAGTGCCGTCGTTCAGCACTAAAGAGATGAAAGTGCCGAACTTAGCTCTTCCGATAGTTCGCATAAGTGAAATGTCAGTATATTATAATTGCAATAAATGCACGTCTTAAATATTTAGTATAATAACGCACTGAATGAAAGTTACTTCTACTTGAAGTACAGTTGAACTGCTAAATGAGAATATGGATAAAAAGGGGAGCGTATATGTTTAATGTAGTCTGCGCTGACTTCTTGTATCTCATGATAGCGCTCTCCGTATTCCGACCGTGTTTAGTATCTCTATTTTTTCTATCGTTATCACTAGGCGTAATGTGTTTGCTCAATTATGTGATACTCTGTGCTGAATTTTCCTTACATTGCTGTTAGAGACTTTATTTGCTACTTGCGCAGAATTTCTGAAGATATGAGGAGTTTTACAAAGAATAACTTGTTTTTGACCGGCATTTACCCTTTTTCAATTAAGGAAAAGTTCACATTAGATTGCCGTTCGTTGCATGCAACTTGAAACAAGCTGCTCTGTGATATAAACTATCGGAAGGACGAAGCCGGAAAAGAAGCGTAAGAGATTTTAAACGACTCTGTGCACCGCTGTACTAGCTGTTTACAACTATAGTAAACCGCAGGAGCGTTCCAGTTATGGAACACGCTTCCTGATTTTATCGTCGCAAGAACAAATCGAGATGAACTACGCCATCTCATAAGCTCGTATTTCACTGCTAGCGACGTCAAATGGCATGATGTTTTTCTTTTTTTTTCCCACTTTATGCGTTTAGTACGCTGTTTTGTTGTGCCTCTGCGTTCATGCTCTTGCTTTCTTTTCTTGGATTTATTATTCTTGTTTGACTGACGTTAAAGTGACTGCATTTGTTCATCGTTGTTTTGTTTGCTTTATGGACTGTATCTTTTTGGCTTTTTTGTGAAATACGACTACTAGCCTTTATTAATTTTTTGGAATGCTCTAATGTTTGTGTAAAATGTTGTGTGCATATTATTATAGCGTATAATATTTTATGTGTGTATTAAATCTTGATCTGCCCACATTTATTGTTTACCGTGATGCCCCACTTATTCGATGCCTGCAAGGAAATTCGAAAGAAATAATAAAGACTCTGTCCTTTTTCTACTCTCATCTATCAAGATGCAGACATTTAGTGGCACACGATTTCTGACCATTTACAGAATCGACGGTATTACATGCTCTATTTCAATTCTCATAACCATCGTAGTTGTACTGCGCGGCTCCTCCCCCCCCCCCCCCCCCCACACACACACACACACGCCCACACACATTCGCGCGTACCATTCAAACTGGGAATGACGCAATAAAATCGGCCATCATAACGCAAATTCTATGTGATAGCGGATGAAAATAAAACGATCGAAGCCTGCTGCTTCCCTTAAAGTTGTGCTCCGCAATGCTTGTGGCAAACAACACTAGGTGCATTCACTCGTAATAGTACCCCGAAAAGCGGAGTATTTGAGTGTCTGGGGTACGAGTAATAAAAATTTGCAGATAGGCCAAGCTGACTAAATTTGTTAAGGACATTTTACAGGCTGGAACAACTCTTGCACGGCAAAAATTAGCGCTCCGGCACCGTCTCTGACTTTCTGCCCTTGCTTTACACATGTGCGACATGCAACTGTAGTAGATTAATACTTTCACGACTAATTTATAGCATCGTGCATTCACATAAATTGTAATTATTTCTTCATATTGTACATGCGATCGGTATGCTGACTGGCACTAACCGCTGTAATCCTAAGGACCCGAGATGGTCCTTTGGGTAACTGAAACTGGTGCTGGATTCTCAACTTCATATTATATATATATATATATATATATATATATATATATATATATATATATATGTAACGATTAGCTGGTGTTCTTTTTTCTTCTTTTGGTGGCCATCTCTCCATTTTCGAACCGGGCCCGTGCCTCTCCCCGCCCCATGCGCTTTTCATTTCACCTGTTCGCATGTGCCCCTGTAAAGCGTGCATCACTGCTCACTTACTCTTGCTGGGGCAAAGCAACTACTCTGAAAAACGTCCGTTAATATACACGGCACAGGTCACAGAGTTACGTCGACAATTTTTGCGGTGACATAGTATTAGGAGAAACTACCGAAAGCTGGAAACATATATGACGCCAATCGACAGTAAACGTTGTAGTAAGTGATTGTTGTATTTTTAAAGGCTTGTCTGCATTTCGACAATGAGAGAGAGAGGGAGAGGAGAAGAAAAGCAGAGATGTTACTTCATGTGAGCATCTGGTTTACTGCTCGGCACAGTGCAGAAAGAGGTGGATGGGTGTTGTGTATTTCTTTTCACGGATTCTGCGCTCATTTCAGCACAGATTTCCCGCAAAAAGAGGACAGGGGCAAAAAAAAAAAAAGAAAAGAAAACGTCGTTGTTATACCACACTTCTGATGGCGTATAATATAAGGTAACCATGAGCAACGTACTGGTCATGTTTGATACAGTAATTACTACCGGAGCCGCGCGATGACTTCGGCTTGATGTGGCTTCATTACGACGGCTTACTTAGCTAGCGTCGCAGAAAATGCAGATGATCGAAGTAACGCCTTCAGACGAAGCACTCGGCACGGGGCTCCTTCCGCGAGTGAAGTCTCTCACTCAGGCGGCCAACGTTCAAGACGGCGTGTCGTTTCTGAATTCAAATAAGACGCCAGCTCGTATACTATTTCATTCTAGCGCTTGAGAATGCAGGCTTCGGTGCGTGATCATCTACACCTGAACTCGTCCAACGTTTCGATTTCACTTCTCCTGCGCGAAGGCGAGGCAGTGTCTTATATAATGTCCGGAATTATTGTCGAGCTGCCAAGCGACACAAGGATGAGGAGGTGGTGCCGTCACATTGGGAGCGAACAAAATAAAAAAATAATTGGAATTCGAAAACTTGTTTGGCTTAAATTGTCTTCGAAAGTTCTTGTAAAGTTTCCAAAGGTTCTTCTTCGAAGCAGTGAACAGCGAAGAAGGAAAGAAGTGTCAGTGTAATCATCTGCGCTTCTTGCCTATAATATGCTCCTTTGTTGGCAAGCACGCAGGCGGTCTGCAGCTATGCCACAAAAAATCTTACCGAAAGCCCAGGCCGAGTTTAGCAGCGATTTGGCTAAGATTGGGTGGTTTTCTTTCGTTTCTGTCTTTTTTGAGCCCTCGCAGACGAAATAATGGCGTAGTAAGTTTTTTAATAAAAATAGAATGAAACATGATTGCGCTGAATGTTGGTGCAATCAGTAAAGATGCGTAAGAATCGATCGGCCACATGCTTTTCTTGACTCGTGATTTACCGCAGCTTACGCAAGCGCCGATGGCATGGCTAGCCGTCTCTTCTTCCTATGTGTTTTATAAATATATTAGAATTCTGAATATGAACAGAATGATGCATTAATTTTATATACCACGTGGTCTACTACATGCATGCTACATTTAGCTTAATGCCCGTTACGGTTGGTTAATTGGCAATCTTTTCACTATTCACCCAGTAAGCATCAAGCAAGAACAAAAATTACGCTTGAACAGTGCTGTGGACGTTGCTTAATATGTACGTTAACTTACACCAGTTTAATTTGCTATCGTTTTCTTTTATCTTTTTTTTTTGGTACGGCTGAAATTCTTATTTTAAAAACGATACATTTAGATAATGAATCGTATTGCTGCTGATTTTCTGGAGATAGGAAGAAACAAAGACGACATTTAAAAGCTGCTCCTGTCGAAGCAAGAGCGATTAGATTTATTAAATCGCCTGCTCTTGGGCTCAGTGTGTGTGTGAGAAAGAGAGAAACGAGGTGGGAAAGGCAGGGAGGTTAACGCGAAAAGATTCTAGTTTGCTACCCTGCACTGGGGGAAGGGTAAGGGGGAACTAAAGGCAGAAAGAGTAGTGGAGAGAAAAAGCAGTATTAAAGAACTATACACGCTCACAAGAAAGCTACTATAAAACTAGAAAATATAAATCAGGCAGGTAACTTGTGACTAAAAAAATTTCAATGACTATATATCACTGAACGCACTAATCTATTCTAACAACATTCTGAATTCCGGCTCCGTATTCAGCGAACAAATGCGAGTACTGCTTCAAGGTTGCATGCAAACGTGTTCAGAACGACGAGACTCAGCTAAGTTTGTTCCACTCGGAGCTTTCACTTTGAATCGACTCGTGCGTCTCCCTAGACATGGCTGTCTGGGAAGGGAAACCATTAGGCGGCACGCGTCAGCAATTCCGGTTCGTTAGAACGTCTGCCCGTGTCCCCGAGACATGCCCGCGGAATAACAATGAACGGCGCGCCGAACCGCGCAACCACGCCGGCGGTTCACCGCGCGTCCCGGCCGGCCAATGTGCTGCCGCTGCTGCTCGGGGCGGCGAGTCGCGCGTCGTAAGCCCGTGCGCCGACGGCGCTCGCGAGCGGCCGCTGAAACACGTGCGAAGACACCCGGGGCCGCAGGGCTGTTTCGCACGTGAGTGCGCGTCGGTCGAGAAGGTGTCGACTGCAAAGACCGCTTCGTCACAAAGGCCGCATCGGTCGGTGATCGCCGGGCGAGTTGCGGCCTCGTAAGATTATTTGTGATCACGTGTGCTGTCAGGCGAGTGTGTCACGAGGCAGCCTGGCCGTCTAGACGCACGACGCGTCGTCGCTGAGGACGCTTGAATCTTTTCCAAACGTTTATTTCTCTTGCTACACGCATTTTTAAAATGAAATCTGGCAAGTCTCAATTGTATTTTGTTTAATGCGGCAAAATTGTGAATGAACCTGGACTTAAGAGGAAGCTTTATCTCGAGACCCAGTCCGATGTCGCCTATTCAAATACGTATAAAAAGCAGAAATGCTTTTCTGAGATAATCCCTGGACCAAGAAGCTTTAGCTCCGAGGCTCCTATCTAAATATTTCGGAACAGAGGAATTGTTTTTCGCAGCAACTGCAGCACCAATTTTGGTGAGGCTTGTTGCATTTAAATGAAAAGGTTAACGTCTGGTGACTGCAGAAAGCAGACTTTTTTTTTATTTAGACCATGAAAACTCCGCAACGAAAATAGATATCAAAGTTCTGTAAACTTCACCCGATAATACGTTTAAGCGCAAAGAAAATTGTATTATGCACGGTTCTTAAGTATACCACTAAGTTGGGAGTAGAACTTTTACAATACCCTCGCAAACATTGTAACAATTTCATGTAAGCTATAAATTCAGACACGAAACTTGTCCGCTTTGGATGCTCTAAAGCAGAGTTCTCCAAATTTTCGGGGCAGTGGCCGGATTGGTGACCAGTGGCGGTGTAGGGCAGCGGTAACTGAAGAACTAAACAAAATGTGGTGAAAATGAGCAAACCTAAGTAACGGTAATGGACGCAGACTAAAATTTTCGTTGTAAACAGTTGACCTGCTTTACTCAAATAATAATTGTTTAACTCAGTCGCGTTGGCCCGATGGCACAACGTCCATCAAAGGAGCTAAATAACTACTTTAGGATTAAAATTTTGCTTTTACCGCGGGGTGTCAGTGGGTATATCGATTTCAAATAATATTAAACCTTCGTGGTGCCAAACAAGCTTGTTCACATTTCCTGGTAGCACAGTTTTCTTGCTTGGTTACAGTAATTTTAACGTGCACCAAGCAGATATTTACGAGACATTGAGGCGTTCTGGAAAGCGTCACCATTCTTTACAAAGGGGCTTTATTGCGCTTGTGTGTCGTTACAGCAACTCCGGGATTTTTACAAATCCGTGTTGACTTTTTGCGTTTTAGGAACTGCCTGAATATACTTGTGTAACTTGGAGTACAGGCTTATTTTATTAAAATGAGACCCAAAAAGGTTGCGACACCTCACGTTTGATGTGCCCCCCCCCCCCCCCGTCTTTTTTACCGCCCCCCCCCCCCCCCTATTCCTTGTATTCACAGCCATGTAGCCTTTATTGCTACGTTTTGTCGGTATGCTACTTGTGAACAACAATCCTTGCCGTACTGGATACCTTAGTTCGGGTTGCGTGACGGAGGTGGACCGAGTCTGCTGCCTTACCGAGCCCAGGCTCAGGAACGAGGCGACGGAGAAAGGAGTTTTATATATCCATTTGCATGGTGTAGTGTTGCGAGCGAAAAGCTGGCACAAGCTATCCGGCCAAGCACTCCCGATCTTGTATGGGCGAAATCGAGAGAGCTTCAGTGCGTCTTTTGGCGTGGTGGCCCGGACCGGCCAATCAGAGAGACGCGCGCTCTTCCCGCGATGGTCGCATGCAGCTCCTGATTTGGAGGCAATGCATCGGAGGAGGTGGCATGATGTTGGGACTGTAGTGAAGCTAACTCCCTGGCGGAATCGCAATAGCGGAAAAGAAAGAGAGAGAAGTCATAAGGAAAAGTCAGGGGGGCTCAGCCTGGTAGGCCACTCTGCACTGGGGAAAGGGCATTGAATGATGAGAAAGAAGAGAGAAGTTCACACTTTGCACTGGTACATGAAACTACTCTCAGGCATAGGTGCAGCTGTGCCTTTGCGGCGTAAACCGTTTTGGGGGGAAAACGGCCCGCTCGGAAGGACCGCCACCGGTCGGGTGGCCTACGCGGACATAGTTTGGAAACCCCTGCTCTGAAAGGGGCTGTTTACCAAACTTTGTTTACCATTAGAGTTGCAGAATGGATACCAAGAGAAGGGAAGCGCAGTTGAGGACGGCAGAAAACTAGGTGGGGTGATGAAGTTAGGAAATTTGCAGGCGCAAGATGGGATCAGCTAGCGCAAGACAGGGGTAATTGTAGATCACAGGGAGAACCCTTCGTCCTGCAGTGGACATGAATGATGAATTATGATGAATATCTGTCTTTGGTGCAGAGTCACAGATTTGCAAATTTTGTGTTAAAATTTTTTTGAAGCTTACAAATTTTCTTGATAATTCTAGGCCGCAAATCAACATTCTGCTTCATAAAGTCACTGGAATTTGAATGTTTCTCTCTAATTGAACAAATTACCCTCAAATAAGTGAGGCGGATGTCTCATAAGAGCATTCCTGCGTTTTACATGCATTTGAATAGGGTAATGGGAATTGGCCCCTCGCTAAAGCTTCCTCTTAAGTTTCACTGTGTGCTTATTATAATGAATGATGACCCACCGTGATGGCTTAGTGACTATGGTGTTGCGCTGCTAAGCACGAGGCCATGGGTTCGATTCCCGGTCCCGGCGGCCGCATTTCGAGGAGGGCGAAATGCAAAAACGCTCGTGTACCATGCATTGGGTGCACGTTAGAAAGCCCCAGGTGGTCAAAATTATTCCGCAGTCCCATACTACGGCGTGCTTCATAATTGGATCGTGGTTTTGGCACGCAAAACCTCATAATTTAATTTTGTAATGATGCTAAACGCTCTCGTACTACGTAAGTGCATGGCAGGCCAACTTAACGGGCAGAAGTTATTCTTGAACTGATACGGTGCTGCGGTGGTGACAGCACGGGGTAGTCGAGAAACAATTTACTCGAAAAATAAAGAACGAGTTTACGGGCGACCCTTTGCCCGTAGGGCAGGACAATCTGTGGCAACAAAAGCTGCAAGCACGGTCGCTATTTATCGAATTAAAGGCATCATTTCTGACCTGACAGTGTTTACGCCTGCCCCCCCCCCCCCCCCCCCCCACGAAAAAAAAGAAAGACAGAAAGAAATACAACAGACTTCAGCGATGCCTTCGGCTCTGAACAACCGCATTCTCCCACAGTGAAGACCGCCATCTCTTTTTCATTTCCCTGCTTTTTCCTCAATTAATTGCAATTACAAACTTCCGGGGACTAAGTAAGAAGCCAGCAGTTAATGGGCGGTTAGTTATTGGAGGGATGCGCTTGTCAAAAAGTTATCTTGAAAAAGTTTAGATTAGGAAAAATGTTTATTAATTAGAAAAAATAATTTGACAAGCTTAAATGATATTTATTATTTAAATGATAAATATAAATTTTGTTATGTTAAAGAAATGAAAGTGGATTAGATAAATAATTTGTGGCCTTATCTTCCATGCGGTGTACGCAACTTCCTTTCTCTGTGGCATAGCAATGCATGTTGTGAAGTTCGAAATACGTACAGCCGCCCAAATCTTTAACTAGCGTGCGCGAGCAACGACTTTCTGTGCGCCAGCACCTTAAATTAGGAACCAACTTACAAATGACTGTTATCTTAACGAGCTTTGTGAGCATTAGTTAACCTCGACCGTTTCGTAAGTTCGTTCCATCGTAACGCACTGGACTGCAGAAAAAGACGCATTTGCATAAGCTAGCTAAAGATGTGGCCGGCTATACATGGAAAGAGAGCGACGGACTCTCATATTTCTCATGTCTAAGTAGACTATATTTATTTAGTTTAAAGCTACAGCTTTGTGAAACCTTTTCTTCGCAGCTGTTTGGCCAAACCGGCTTATTCTAATTCTTTTTTGTTCAAGGTGCTTCAACATTTTAATGTTTGAATATATTTGATTCGGACAATCTTGTTGCACCATAAGTATTTACGTTTCATTTGTGTGTTATTATGGCGGATGTGGTGCTCAGCTCAGTGCATTAAGTTTCGAGAACTTGTGGAAACAGTCATATTATCTGCTTCGATCATTTAGTGGGACAGCGTCCAAGCACCTGCCTGCCCGACGTATCGGCAGCGTGTCATTTCAGATGACCTTTAAATATGAAGTTTCCTTATACTATGAAAATACAGAAACAGCGCGACACACGACGAGTGAAGAGCACATGACAGAGCGCTGACACCTGTGCTCTTTACTCGTTCTGTGTCGCGCTGTTTCTGTATTTTCTAAGGATGAATCAACAGCCCCTTTAAACACGCTGTTAACGTTCCTTATACTATTTTCTAAATTCAGTGTTAATGTTTAAGCTGCCGGGGATGACGAAGTTGTTATGTCAAAGGCTTTTCAGGCTGCAAAAGTCATCTTGAAGGCTCCGCTTGGGCAAGAGACTTCAACACGTTACAGAAAAAAAAGTATCCGATTAAAATTACAAATAGTTCTTTCAAAAGTGTCATTAAAAACAGTTACCGGTTACTGCTGCACGAAAGTAACTGAGCAATTATTAAAAAGTAATTTATTACTTTAACGTTACTTTCCTTGCCACTTTTATTAACATTGCACAAATATAGTAAATAGAACGAGCTTGCCTTTCTATTTCAATGCGTCCTCTGTAACCCTTCATACAATGTTTATTGTCACTAATAATTGCTTTTCAAGATTGACTTCGGTAATCTACCCTTGTTTTCTTGTGAAGACATATGAGCGACGCTGAAAACTCGCTCGATGTGCATGCTGGAAAGAAAGGCTGTATTGTACCGTACGAACACTTTGCTTTCAAGATTGTGGTTGCTCAATGTGCGATGCTCAGGTCTGTGTCCTCTTTAAAGCGCAGTGCTTCAGTGGTGCTGGGTATAGGGGAAGGTGCTCCCGATAGGGCCAATGAAAGACTGAAAAATCATCCGTATGTGATTCTCTGGCATCACGTCTGAAGTGGTCATCACTTTCGAACCTTACAAATCCGTATCAGTTTGTCGACCAACATCTGGCCAACCCCCTCCCGGCCCCCTTAACTCGTTAGCGATTTAGTCTTAAGCGTCATACGCTTAAGATTAAGCGTTGTACGCCATATGACTTACAACGCCTCTCTCTCAGGACAACTTTAAACCGGCTGGACTCGAGACCGTTCTCTGAGTCAAAGATACTTGGACCGTGGCTACACCCGTCACTGGCACAAAAAGCGATGCGTGCTTTAGTACAGTATTTGAAGTGCACCGGTTTAAGAGACCGCCTATAGTGTCCCTGTACATCGTCCCACGTGTACTCAGTACTCATTCTCTCCCTATTTTTCTCTTTCTATTCCCCTTTTTCCTTACCCCTAGTGCAGGGTAGCAAACCGGACGCTCTTCTGGTTGACCTCCCTGCCTTTCCTCTCCTTGCTCTCTCTCTCTCTCTAGTCTTAAGCGACTAATTGAAATGGAAGCCAGCAAACGTTCAGCTTCCTTGAAAATGTGGCCAAGTCTGAATAATAATATAGAATTGTACCTTATTCAGCCTTAAAGTACTGTTCGTGTGTTACAATCGCAAATTATGTGTATATGAGTCATGCATATATCAAACAGTTAGAAACACGCGTTTAACGGCCAAAAACCTATCTCTATAAAAGAGAAGTCATTTACTGCACTAAGCGAAGAAATATTGAACAGCAGGCCTCAGCGCCTATGAAGGCTGCTTAAAAACGCTTCCAGAAGAGAGAGAGAGAGAGGGAGACATTTATTATAAGAGAAAAGCTCAGAGGTCGGACTTCCAAGAAAAATGGGAAAATCTGAAGCCAGTCATGTGCAGGTGATCGAGGCGTAGCTGCAGGACGCTGGTTGTGGGAATGAGTTAGCCAATGTACATATGTTTTCATCCCTTTGGACACTGTAGTTCCCACCAAATTAAACAGCACGAAGCTGCGTCGCCTGTTACTCCAAAAATGTAACTGTTTACTTGTAAGTGTTTACTGAAGAAAGTAGTTTTATTACGGCGAGCGTTACCGAGTAAAAAAATGTAATCGTTAAATTAGAAAACTGCGGAAAAGCCTAAGTGATAACGAGTAATTAATTACATGTAATTCGTTACCTACAAGTCTGCTGGGGATTATTCAAATGTGAGGTCAAAATTCCCACTACAACTGATGTCACAAGAGAAATGATGCAGTGCCACTTGCGATATTTGAGCGATTTCCCCCCTGTACCTTTGCAGTGTATAGCTACATCGGGCACTTGGCGGTTGGGAATCCCTTGCGCTACAGTGTACAGTACGTGACGTCATCACTGCGATGTCGTTGTCAGCATTCACGCAGTCGATGCTGTCGACGCTGCTTTCCACCAACCATTTGAACCTTGGAGCATCTTCCATTGTGGGTATGTTTGAGGCTGATCAACATTATTGTCATGTACGCCTCATTTGTGCCGTCGACGCTGTTTTCATGAGCATGACATCGAATACTTGCACGCCAACACACAACCATCTTGTCAGAATTAATTTGTATGAGATGCACATAATGTTATCCTGATACAGTATTGCTTGTTCTGGGCCACAAAAGACAGGCGCAGGCTTGACCACTCTCGGAGTCTGTCTGGTGTGGCGCGTAACACCCTGCAGCAATTGACCTGAGCTACTGTTGTGTGACAGCCCGGCGAGTAGTGCGCACGAGTCCAAAATACTCATTGCTGCAGTATCATTGGTTCGAATCCCAGTGGTGGTGGTGGCGGTTGTGGGTAAGTTTTTTTCTACGCCCTGTGGTCATGGTGCAGCTGGGGTTGACGAGGTGGCCTGACGGCGGCAAAAATCGTTATAGGTTCAAAAAGGACAGGCTCCACGGATAGGTGTCGTTGATGACGACGACGGTCGTCGCCAGCGTAACGAATGCGTGGACGGATAAGTCAAATCCAATTTCGAGCACTTAAAAGCTGTTGCAGTAAAAAAAAACCCAGATGTAAAGTCTTTTTCAAGTGATTTCAGTCGTCAATGCAACTGTTGTGTAAGTGAGAGTCTGAGAGGGGCTTTGGTTTCGGTGGGTAGGAAAAGTTAATATTGCACTCGTGGGAGTAACAGCAGATGAGTACTAGCAATACGTGAGTCAATGCGCATTTTGTCCATGAGGCATTAGAAAACGCATACCCCCCCCCCCCTAAAAAATTAAAACAGAAATTCAACCGTTTTATAATGTAAGAGCTAAGAGATGAACTTCCAAAAAAACGAGGACATGGGATTGGGGCATACGGCACAGCACGTTAAAGAAAGCACACCACTAACATGAATATGGCAAAGGACCCGTTAGATAGGTAAGAATGGCACACGCGCACGACTCATAACACGAAATATAACACGCCACACCATCCGTTAAAAGTGCTACGAATCAAACCAAGCATCTCGATTGATCCTGCCACAGGGCATGCACATGTTAGATTTATTCACCGCGATTACAATAAAGGCTTCCAACGGCTGCTCTAATATACGTGGTCAAGGCGCGTTTTATACAAATAGATGTTTTTGACCGTCGGAGAAATGATGTACTATAGTTTCCCAGCAACTTATTTCCTCCTTTTTTTTTCTTTTAAAGCAACGCAGCAATTCTATTTTGTGTTGTCATTTCAGATTAATTTAATGCGCGATTGCACTAAAAGATCCACAGAAAAGAACCTTGTAGTTAAACATTTTAAATTCGTTTGACTCAATATCCGATTTCTTTTCGCTATGTGTATTAGAAAGCAAACCACGCAGTGAGAACCAAAAAAAACAACTTAACAAAAAAAGACCTGACGATATAACTGCAGCACGGAAAAATTGCTGCCTTTAACAACTAGCAGCAACACAAGTGATCTGAGCGAATGTGCGACCGCCGCCCACGCACGAAGTGACTCCACGTTGAAGCAGCCGGCAAAGCCGCGGAGAGCAATCAAGGCTTCCTCTCGATCGAGCCCACGGGGTCTCGCTGAGGGCGTCTCGTTAACGCCGAGGGTCTTTTCGCGGGCAGGATAAAAAAGGCGGTGAGGTCTACAAAACAAATTAGGGCTGAAACGCGTAAACGCGTAAAACGCTTGAGCGCTGTTGTGGCCAGGTACTCAGAGAGGTCGAAACACGAAAGCGCCAGAAAAACTGAATTTCCTTGTGACTTGGTCTTGCATCCAGAAATTTAGAGGAGTATTTAGTCGCACACGCAAATTCAGAGTTAAAGCCCCTTGTCTCGCTACACCACCTCAGGATATGAGAAAATTAAGCCTCGTCGTGGCTTCCTGTTTGTGAAAATGGGAGAAGAGCTGTGTATGCAAGCGACGTGCTCACATTTAGGCAATACAGAGCCATTTCCCGCTACTCCGCCTTGTAATATTTGGCTCAAAATTTGGCAGACGGGGCAATATAAAGAGGCCAGACAAGTATTGAACGCAACCTTGCGAACGCTACAACACCGAAGCCTCAGTTCTTCTTTCGGCGCAGGGATATCGAACAGCCAAGGGGTGAGGAAGATGTGACAGGGTACAGTATTTGGTGCCGCTTTGTTGTTTGATGAAACTCTCTGCAAACTCAGAACCACTGCAAGATTCGTTACTAAAATTGGTGGCGAATAAAAGAAAAAACTAGAATAAAAAACAAAAATATGATAGAGTTATTTGTCATCATCATCATCATCATCATCATCATCATCATCATCATCATCATTATCATCCAATAGTGTGCTTCGGATTTCTACCTCACGTTTCTTCCGTCCTTACTGCGCGGGCTGGTCTCCAACGTAACGATAAATGCTGCTTCAGTTGCACGCTATATACCCGAGCACGTTGTTCACTAAGTCGGCACGATGGAGGTATATGGGATCAGCAATGGCACCAACCCTAGACCCAGCCCCGCCAGCAAACAAATACACACATAGGACGCGCATCCATGCCAAGATGAAACATACGAGCTTTTTCGGTAATGTTATTCACTAGCCGGTAGTTCAACCTGTTTTCTGTCTAGTGATTGTTGTTCACGGAAAAATCTTTTTCATGCGATTAGCATCCTTAGGGTACTTCAGGGATTTTCCGTTCCGGGGTCGGTCGGTCGGTCGGTCCGTCCGTCCGTCCGTCCGTCCGTCCGTCCGTCCGTCCGTCCGTCTAACCATTTTCCTGCCAACCTGGGTCAGTCCATGGTTGAATGGTTAGAGCATCGGGCTGCTGTGTAGAGGGAACAGGATTCGAAATCAACCGTCGTACAACTGCAAACTGGTGTTTGCTGCAAGCGGCTGCGGGAGCTCGACGAGGAAGAAGACTCAGTCCGCAAGCAGCATCGTGAGCTTCAATTGTCGGTCAAGAGCGAGCGAGAAAGCGAGCAAGCGTGCAAGCGAGAACGCAAGCAAGCTTGCGCCGGCCCTTACCCAAGGTAAGGACCGGCGGTGAGCTCGATCACATCTTTGCCCGCGGAATCGGCACTTTAGACCTCACAGGTATGCATCATACTTCTTTACCCATCGCCTTCTACTCGTCGCCATCAGCGGCAGATGAGACGACGACGCGCAGCTGTTTGCTAGTGATGCCGACCCGATGAACATTTCGTCCTAAACTGTACAGATGTATAGAACATACATAGATCTGTACATATTCAAATGTACATTATTGTATTTAGAAAAGTATATAGACAGCAACCACGGCCACGGCGGCCGCATATCGATGGGGACGAAATGCGAGAACACCCGTGTACTTAGATTTAGGCGCACGTTAAAGAACCCCAGGTGGTCCAAATTATTCCGGTGTCCCCCACTACGGTGTGCCTCATAATCAGATCGTGCTTTTGGCACGTAAAACACCATAATTTAATTTAGGCGACTAAACCACATAACAATAAACAATCTATAATCGAATATATCATACGACCCTGTATGTGTTTCGTTAATTCCACCATCACAAGAATCCATCACGTATTATCACTAATTACACATCCGTCGCGAAAAAGAATGCTAATCGCATAACCGTAGCCAAACATCTGTATAGAATGAAAGCGCCACCCATTTTTTTTAGTTTTGTTTCGCAATACGTTTATCAACTTCATAGTAGCACAAAAGCGCTTAATAATATTGATTATTTATGTCTTTTATTTCATTCCGGAGAAAAAAAAATTGCGTACCCAGTGACACAAGGCTAAAGAAATAGCGGAGCTGATCGGCACCTAGCTGGTCCTGAGCTTACGGGTCAAGTTCGGTTAAGTGGGGTGAAGTTGGGCGTGCAGTTCGGGATCGGCCTCCCGGAGCTGCAACCAACGCTAACGCGAACTGCGGTGCCCTGCCCCTCCCCCTTTCCTCCTGCCCCTTTCTCCAGGACAGCAACCCACCTCGCCAACTCTCGCCAACTAGGGTCACCTAGTATGTGCCACTGGGTGTGTGGCAAGTGAGAGAATAATTCTCAGCGTTCGCAGGCACCGGTCCACCAAGCTTCTCGTCTCGGAGACCACGCGCGGACTTCTCGGTAGCGCCACTAGATGGCGCAGCGTGTTCAGAAAGACGGACGAGAGAGGAGCCTTGTTGCCGCATGACGCGGTTCTCTGCGTTCGCTCGCACCGGCGCGCCGTGCATTTCGGAGGCCACGCGCAGAAGAGGAGTCCGGTCGCTGCAGTACACCTGACACATAACAATACGCGTGTCGCTACACTGATTCAACACTAAACGCATTGCTGTCGGCAGACATCGCGAGTTAGATTATGCCGAATTTTTGGGGCGCCCGGCCTATCGGATTTTTAAGTTTCTAGTCGGCAACACTGCTTTTATTTTCAATTTGTGCTTGCGCAGTGAGAATTAATGCTATCGACGAATGTATACCACTGGCAGAAAGCTTGTTTCACAGCCTTTAGGAGTGGCCAAAAGATCAATATGTACAAGGCCATGAGGAGCGTGTAGTGGCTGGTAGAAATGTTATCACCTGTAATAATGTTAGTACTGAAAGCTTGTGCCTCTTCACGATATGGCTGAATGTCTGCTCTGGACACGGCTGCGCGTCTATTGTTACAGTTTGTCGTCAGACAGCTCCGAACACGCTGTATCAACTCTTGTTCGGTAGTCTTTGAGTGATGTCTCCAAGCAGCTTGCTGCAGCAGCAATGGTGGGAAAACAGTAACTGAACTCGTTAGGAAGCTAGCGCTACTTGAGTAACATTGAGATGCATGTAAACTGATGATGCTAGACGGGCGCTAAGAGCCACAAGAGCTGAGTCTATGTGATTACCATTTTATTTATGTAGCCCTAGCAAAATATTGATGCAACTCTCTCGACCATTTGTACCCCTGAATGGCCAGAAATATGCGCTAGAATTAACCAAAATTTGTCAGGGACTTCCTGTTCACTTAGTTTTGACAGCAATGCCGACAACAGCCAGTAGTTCCTCGTGCACCATCGGGTCAGGATGGTGGTTGTGCTTCTGTGCGGTGGCGGTGTAAGCTGGCAATAGACTAAGCAAAGCAAAGCAAAACAAAGCAGAGCTCCGAAAGATTTGATACGTTTCATAACGGATAGTGGCGTTTTGTCTGGCGATTGTTACCCATGTTTCTCTGTTTTGTCTATTCTAGTGTTCATTTCGGTTGCTTTTTAATTTATGCATTGCTCATGTTTTTCTATGTATAGTTTCAGCATGCATGACTTGTATATATGGCTTATCATTCGGTGCACATTGGCACATTGTACCAAGTTGTGCCACATTGTATCAAGCGCATCAGCGCAGAAATACTCGTCATAGTGTGTGCGTGTGCGTGTATGTGTGCGTGCGTGGGTGCGTGCGTGGGTGCGTACTTATGTGCGTGTACGTGTGGGTGCGCATGCGTGCGTGTCTACGTGTGTATGTGACACGCACACAGAAGGAAAATGGCAAAGTTCAAAAGTATTCCTGGAAATATGCAGAATTCAAGACGATGGCCAAAAATATGCTAATGGTATGCTTCAAGAGACAGATATTCAGTGGGAATGAAGCGGTACAGTTTTCGTTTCTGAATCTTTTACGGCCCTCATATTGTTTTCTTTCTCGTTCTTTCACTATAGTCTGAAATTAATAAAAAAACATAAGTGTTCTGTTGTTTTCATACTACGAAATATTGATCTAATGTTAGACTCTCTTCTTGATCAGAATAAATCTATAAACTGAGAATTTAACTTATAAGCTTGTTTCATAAAAGAAAAAAAGTGTAATTCTTGTTTTGAAGACCGAAGAAAGCTTGGCGTCTTATCAAGGATAATTTTTTCACCGAAAAACAATAAAATCTAGAAAAGGAATTCCACAGTTACATGAACGGCCGCCCTAAGACAACCAAAAACATAAACATCGCAAGCCATCGTTAACTTTTAAAAGTGGGTTTCGTGAAGCAACCATGTTCCTTTAATGCTATGTCATCTGTAACTTCTCCAAAAATCTATGCAGTACTTTAAAATTTGGTCCAGGTGCTTGAAAGGATGGCATAGATGCACCCTTAAAATAAGTAAAGGTTTTGCCAAGAACTGTGTCAGAGGCTGCAACCTTGTGCCTATCACAGAAGAGCTTAACCGGCTCGGCTAGTACTGATTCTTTTTTTCTTCCATACTGCGGGAATGTCACAGCAATATGCACTATTCGAAATAACTTAACAGGACTTACTGATCGTTACCTAGCCAGCACATGGGGTTTAACACACATCAGGACATTTGTTGCCACCGAAGTGCGTGTATTTGACTCAGGTGGGACGTCTTAACGTTTCCTAGACCTCCTTTGGCCGGTAAAGCTGAAGGAATCCGGCGAGTGCGTGAGCAGCCATGCAACCTGGAACGATCGGTGAATATCAGGTGGTCGCAGAAATATCCAGCGCACAGTATCTCTCCTTTCGAAAATTGGAGGGAAAGGAGGGGTTTGAGCGGTCTTGAGGGCTTTGCCCACATTGTCGCACAAGTCTCGGAAATAGTGCCCCATGTGAGCCACAACCTATGTGCCTGTGGACTTCTTTGTAAGATGTCAACGTCACCGCACAGAGGAGATGTAAATGTCAAACTTGGGAAGCTGCCGCTACATTCATCGCTCTCATGTGTCGCAGTCGTCCTACTACGACATGAGTGAAAGCCACCCTGGGCGAGGCGCTGCAGCGTCCCCTACATCTGTCAACAGCGCTGCACTTTGAAGGTCTTGAACTGAAATGTAGCCGAACCTATGCAAGCATTGTCTATGACAGAAACGCGCTGGGGTTATTCAAATGTGCGTGCCTCAAACAGTCGTTAAGACCTCCTGGCACCCGTCCTCCATACCACATGAAGGGAGGGGAAAAATTAGGAGGGAGCGTCGCGTGATTCCGCTAGCCCCGGCAAGCCAACCTCTTTTGACACCGCCCCTCCCGCTCTCCGGGGCCTTGTGCGCGGTGCCTTTTGGGTAGGATTCGGCCCACATGGCTGCCGGGCCATTCAAGATTGTTTCGTGGTAACTTTTAGTGGCACCTGCCATCACACGCATGGAGGCACGTAGGCGATTTTCTGCTACCGCGCGCGTCGTTCTTCGCTTGAAATGCGTTGCCTTGAAACGTTGAGAAAGGCTGCGGCGCCTGACCCATGACGACACAATTTTCAAAGCGTCACTTGCGCTTACCACCGCGGTTAGTGGAGTTCCCAGCGCTATCGCCTCGAAATCCGTCCGAAATGCCCGAGCGTGGTCTATTGTTTCGTCAAAACAGCGGCAGTGCACCTTAAACTGCGATGCGTATTTTCCTGCCAATTTTTGGCCCGCTGTCTTGCACCTATATATAGGATGAGACGAGATGTTTTGCAGGATACCTTTTTTTTTCAGATTTACGTGCACTATATTGAAAGATTATGTGTGCGACGTCGTTACGCTGTTGAGACGCGCCTGTCGCGTTCTCGCCGGTCTGCTGAAAGGCCGAATGCTTGAGCAGAACGACAGCGTCGACTGGGACCGTCTGCCTTAACAATGTGCCGGTACGGCCTTAAATATGTTCGGGGTCCACGGTTCGCCAGTCCATCCTTGGGCATTAGAAGCCCTGGAAGAATTTTTTTCCCACGGGAAAGCAGTTGCGGCGGATCCTGGATGCTCGCTTTATCGCCTGCACATGTTTACGGGGACGAAATCATCATTGTTTCGCATAAGACGTCCCCAAACGCGACGAATGGCCGTCCTTCCGGAAGGGTGGCTTGGTTGCCTGCACACGTTTGCAAGGCGAAAGGTTTCCTCGTTTCCCTGAAACCGCCCCGAAACGCAACCAGTCGTCCTTGAGGTGGTCCTCGGGTTGTTGGGCACAATGCCCGCTACCCGATGCCTTCATTCGCTACAGCTTTGGCACCTGTCTGCTGCTTAAGCAGCGAGTCGTGTCTACGTAACGTGAGGTGGTTCGGTGCGTTACCTGGCTCACATAACACAGACTCTTCTGCGTCACACGCTTGAGCTTTCAATAACCTCGGCATGCGCGTTTGTGATGCCCACCATGTGCGCCTATTCCCAAACCCCCGCAGCCGATGCAACCAAAGCCAGCCGACTAGATGTACCGCTTGTCAATCACGTGACTTGGGTCTACTTGTCATTTATATTTTTTATGACTGCGCTTCAAGATTGTCAAGGGTCCAATTGTATTCCTTTCTACATTCCATACACGGCCACTTCACGGGTACTACCGCATGTTAACCTATAGCTCTGAAGATTTCATCATCATCATCATCACCCACCTATATTTATGTCTACTGCAGAACGAAGGCCTCTCCCTGCGATCTGCAATTACCCCTGTCTTGCGCTAGCTGATTCCAACTTGCGCCTCCGAATTTCCTAACTTCATCAATCCATCTAGTTTTCTGCCATCCTCGACTGCGCTTCCCTTCTCTTGGTATCAATTCTGTAACTCTAATGGTCCACCACTTATCCATCCTACGCATTACATGGCCTGCCCATCTCCACTTTTCCCGCTTAATGTCAACTACAATATCGACTATCCCTATTTGTTCTCTGATCCACGCCGCTCTGGTCCTGTCTCTTAACGTTAGGCCTAACATTTTTCGTTCCATCGCTCTTTGTGCGGTCCTTAACTTGTTCTCGAGCTTCTTTGTTAACCTACAAGTCGCTGCCCCATATGTTAGCACCTGTAGAATGCCATGATTGTACACTTTTCTTTTCAACGACAGTGGTAATCTGCCAGTCAGGATTTGGCTATTATTATTATAATTGGGTTTGTGTACATATAACACAAGGACACGAACGAAATAGGGAGGGAGCAAGCTGACAACTGCCACCGAGAGGGGCACAACGCCTGCCTACTCTTTCAGGAGGAGAGAATAGAGGAAATGAAAACATGAGGAAAGAAATAAGAAAATGAAGAAATGACGGAGACACAGACAGAACAAAACAAAACACAAATAATGTCTATAAACGGGAGGCTAATTCAGTGTCTTTAAGAAAAGTTAGCAGGGTAATGCCTGCCGTATGCACTCACTCCAGCCCAATTTTATTCTTCTATAAATTTCTTTCTCATGATCAGGGTCCCCTGTGAGTAATTGAACTACGGCATCGATTCTAAAACACTAGAGGAGAGATGTTGGCAGAATTCGCGGAAAGGAATAAGCTGGCTTCAGAAAGGGATATTCTACGATGGATCATATCCATGTCATCAACCAGGTAATAGAGAAATCTGCGGAGTACAATCAGTAAGATGTATCCGCTATTAATTTTGGGTTGTAATTTTAGCGACAGTCAAGTTCCGTTAGGATCTTTGCCTCGTTAATATATGCGTGTTTATCACAGCTTTTCACGAAAACTGCCACTTTTGCTTCAGTCAATTTAGCACAACTGTATAAAGGCGTAGAGTCACTATCAGGTCGACCCGCTGTAGTCGGCCCCGCGCTGCGCTGATGCCTATGTCGCTGTGGTGAGGCGAGAACAGAAGCCGAGAAGTGTACAGTATATACGCACTGCGTTTAACGCCAGAGAGAAGCAGTGGAACATGCATTCGTGAAACCATCGTGCGCGTGGGCTGCAGGGACGCCAAAGGTGCCGCCGCCTCATCCCGGAGCAAAACGGCGCCCATTGTTGCCTCAAAGGGTGCGGGGGACAAGTATTTCTCTCCAGGGCACTGCTCTGCCATTACCGGCCTCACCGCCATCTGCAGCTGTGCCGACAAATGGCGCCCTGGCCGCCCCTCCACACCAACGCCCAACCGCCTGAGACAAAATATCTCGCTGCTGTTTGCCGATGTGTTGCTATCTGAGCCAGGGGAATGGGAGAGAACCCACCACCTGCAATGGACCACGCGCCGGCGCTGCTTTGTCTCTGTCGCTTTGGTCGGCGATTCGTGCTGCGGACTGCGGCCACCGGCGCGCCTCTGTGCCGCCACGCCGCCGGCGCAATAACGGCAGCCGGTCGCTGGCCACTTTCGCGCGCCGGCGGCGCCCTTTGGCACCGCCGCCACGCTCACGGCGTCTTTCCTGAAGGCGCGCCGCCACGCACTACTGCTGGCGGCGATTTGGGGTTAGCATGTCGGAAGTCGCCCAGCAGCGAGCGGCATTCTTCGAGCATTGGCTAAAATTAGGCGCCTTTCGGAACTCCTCCACAGCGCTGCGTTCAGGAAACGCTTTTGTCTAGTTAGTTTTGTAGCTCATCTTTCTACAGTATATACGAGGCTTTAGCGCGGGATATATCTTTTCGTTTCCGCTGAAAGCTGTCACCTGCTTTGTCGGACGTCTCATGTGTGGCGTGTCGTGAACGTATACGCACCAAGTTGCTTATAATTGCTCGTGTCTGAAATTTTAAACAATTTTAACATGAGATTATCAAGGTAGACGGAGTAATAAAAAATCTTTCACTGACAATTTTCTTTATCATCGGAAAAATATGTTTTTTTTTATTTAACTGATATCCCGAGGTTTTCTTACCGTGGCATTACTATGTGGCAATGTATGTAAGTACACGGTTACAAAGGCCACTGTATAAAAGGGGATTAGCCATTGCATTTCCAATTTTACCATTGTCACCTATGTAGAATAACATCTAAAACTGCTTTAATTGACACAATGATCAGAATAGAGCAGATATAACAAGGATATGACGTATTAAATGAGAAATATATCGGTAGAACATTGTAACTATCTATTATAGAAGCACTTTACGGGTAAATCTGCACCAGGACAACTTAGACAGTGCGACCTCGCCGCTTTGCTTGGACATAGTAGTATTTTCCTCTTATAATGACCGGTTCTTCAACTTTCACGGGGCGCGCTCATAAACAGACCGACTTTCCGAACACAAGCAATCATAAAAAATACATGCTCAATATTCTCCTGAAGGAATACAGGGTGTTGCAGCCTACCTTAAAGAAGGTTTAAAGATATTCTGACTTGCTGTAGGAAGACGCGACTAAAAGCATGTTGTCGGCCACTCTGGAGCAAATCACAACATTTTGTATTCTGCTTAGATATTAAATAGTCAAAATTATGTAATTAGTTTTGCTAACAACCAGTGAAAAAGCTTTACAGCGTTCTACTAAGTGTGTGATTCAGCAGTACCTAACGTGCTATACCTATTTCACAAGAATTTCCACGCCCCGATCTCAGTGCATGAACGCGCAACGCTTTCCAGTGCACTACCAACAAGTAACATATATATATATATATATAGCCGCTTCACCAGCTTACGCTGTGACTACTGCGTCTGCCGCGCAGGCCTGTGACTTTATTTACAGCGTAAGCTGTTATGGGCTCATTCCAATAGCCGTTTCGGGTCGCGATGATGCCGCCGCCGGAGGCTGCGTCACCGCTATTGCCGGGAACACGAAAAAAGTATCCGATTCCCGCCGGGATCAAACCCGCACCCGCTGCGTGGGAGCCGGATACTCTACCACTGAGCCACGCAAGCGCTTGCTATCTGGGCGCGGAAAATACCCATATATAAGGCAAGCACGCAGGGGGAGACGACTCGAGCCTCCGCCAGTATGGTGGCGCTATCTAGGTAAGATGCCTGCAAACGCAGCGTCTGCAGGCGCAGACCACGATATGCGATTCAGACGAGGCGCGCAATCAACGCGCTCCCGAGCTGCCGAGCCTCCGCCAGTATGGTAGCGCTATCTAGTTAAGGTGCCTGCAAAGGAGGCGCGCCCGACATGTAAGTTGCAGTTCTAAGGCTTGATCGGGCTCAGCAGACTGCTATGCAGAGAGCATTACAAGCCGCAGCTCGCCGTCGACGCCGGGCGGACAGTTCAGATCGTTCTCGTCAAAACGAGGCGAACAGACTGCCGCGAAGATCCGGTTGTGCGTGGTGCCCAAATTGGAGCTACTCTTGAGCCGCTCCACCAGCTTACGCTGTGACTGTGCTGCGTGTGCCACACTGGCCTGTGACTTTTTTGTGTTAAGATCGCGATTAAAACATCACAGATCTTCCAGCCATTGCCGATGCATGGGAAGAGAAATAGAATGGAGAATAGAGGAGAAAGAGAGAGAAGTAATAAGGGAAAGGCAGGGAAGTTTACCAGGCTGCGCCCGGCTGGCTACCCTGCACAGGGGAAAGGGGGAATATATGCGATCAGTTATAAATATCATGAACGACGCAATGACAGACGCCACAGTATTCGAAAGGCTGTGTTCATTTGCAGGCTAGAAAAGAGGAAAGAAACGGCATCTTTGCGACACCTTGCACGATGTCAACCCGAACTATTTGTCAGAGAGAAATACGCCACGGCGTACAGCGCGCTCCTTATTATATCCTTGCAGTGTTTTACTGACAAAGTCGCCTTTCCAGTTTCTGTGAAAAATTGTCGCAGCCATCGTGGACGCTGCTTACCACGTCCACATGGCGTGGTGAGCCACAGCTGCTGCAAGCCAGCACCGGCGGCCTTGATCGCGTAGCCGATTACAGTTAACACACCCAAATTATCTGAACTTGGAAATACACAATGGCCGATTCTAAGCATTGAGTGTCTCAAGTATACGTGTGCGAAGCTTCAACGTGAAATGTTAAGCTATTAGATCAATGCAGAAAATCTGAAGTTTTCTTCTTGATGGAGCGCTTTAAAGGCTCAAGTTCAACAGGAGACCACAATGCAGTAGGGGACCACAATAGGGGACCACAATGGTGGCCACAATGCATGCATAGCAATGCAATTTATTCATCATGTCTTTTGTACCGCGTACTTTACTGTTGCGCAACCTCACTTCTCGATGCGCAGCTTTGTAGTTCGCAAATGGAAGACGTTGTAGTCCTCAGGTGAGCATCGAGTGCGGATTTAATATTCTACTGCTACACCATCCTACAAATATTTAGGATACTGCCCCGAAGACACATTTTAAGACTAACGAGTTCCTTCTCAATCTTACTTATAGCTGTGAAAAAACACGACGCTGAAGACCCATAGTGCTCTAAAAATCAGTTAAGAAAACTTTTCACGCGGCCATAATTATCTGACACATTTCGAACGAACCTTCTAATATTTCGCACTCCCCTCCAAATTTCATTGCGACGTCTTGAGCGCGAACTTTCTAGTGGATGTTCTGTACCGCATCTAGTTACTATAATGGCTTCACTGTCAAAAAGGTTTCAATGACTTTGCATAATGCATTCAAATGTTACTACATGTTCCATACATAGGCACTGCTGCGCATTGATGCGAATCAATAAAAGTATTCCACGAATCGATCAATAAAAGTGTTGTACTTTCTTGGGGCTGCCATAGACTTTTATTTTTTTAAGGAACTGTCATGCCTAATACCTTTAAACGCCATTGACTACCGTTACATAGTTCTTAAATAATTTTAGCTGAGGAAGGAAGGAGGAAAGAGAAAATCAGAAGGCAGGGAGGTTAACCAGAATAACGTCCGGTTGGCTACCCTACACAGGGGGAATGGGAAGAGGGAACACAAAGATGACAGGGAGAGAGAGGAGGAAAGGAAAGAAGGGAAATTAGCGGTGAGTTCGCTGACGCGTGTGGTATTGCACTAATAGTCACAGACGTTCACACAAGCCCGTCGTCCTCAAGAAGTACAAAAGTGCCTTCACCACTTTATGGGCCGACGAGCGATGGGGCGGTGTTCCAGCAGCACCTGCACGGAAAGCGTCCGATTGTCCAGTTTTTGTAGCGCGTTAGCAAGTTTTTCTCTTTCTGAGGCATATCGTGGACAGTGGCACAGCAGGTGGTCGATAGCTTCGTCGGTGCCGCAGACCTCGCATGCTGCACTGTCGGTCACTCCAATTAATGTATAGTATGCCTTTGTGAAGGCAACTCCTAACCAAAGGCGACAGAGAAGCGAAGCTTCACGTCGAGGAAGTCCGAATGGAGGTGGGAGTTGCAGTGAGGGGTTTAATTGATGCAGTCGTGCAAATCGTAAGTTTGGCGAGTTCCACTCGGTCAGTGAGAGACTGCGTGCCAGGTGTCGAAGCTGCCTGTCGAAGTCCACGAGGACTGCGACAATTTTTCACAGAAACTAAAAGGCGACTTTGTCTGTAAACATTTCCATGCTAGATTGCGCCAGGTGGCGCACAATGCTGAGCAGTGCATGGCTCTACTGTCCACAGCGCGTTTTTGCAAATGGACTGTTAAACCGGCATTAGAACAGTACTTGCATTACGGAGGGCGAGTACCTCCGTAATGCAAGTGCAATGAGTGCAATTTAGAATCACTGCATACCGTTTGTTTTGTATATAGCGGAAGAAAGCTTTGTAGTTGGGGAGAAAGACAATAAAGTAATGACGTACATCTACCCGACAGTCCAATGCCGTTGATGCAAATCACACACTGTTTTTCGGGCCTCATAAAATAGCGTATATCTTGCCAGTGCAAGACAAAACCTTCAAACAGGACAAGCTTTGTGAAAGCATAAACTCCACGGACGTGTCTTGAACCTTGATGACAAGCATTTGGAGGAGAACTTGTCGTCATAAGGCCCGATAGCACGATTTTAGAGTGTGTTGCTCTCGACAAAACGAGCTTGCACATCGGATGTGTCGTCCACTTTTGTTTCAACAACATTTCCATGCTAGATTCGGCCAGGTGGCGCACAACGCTGAGCAGTGCATGACCCTACTGTCGACAGCGCGTTTTTGCAAATGGAGTGTTAACGCGGCATAAGAGCCGTACTTGCATTACGGAGGGCGAGAACATGAGTGCAGTTTAAAATTACTGCATAGCGTTTGTTTTGTATATAACGGAAGAAAGCTTTGTACATCAGGGATAATTAAAATATGCAAAAAAATTGTGGAAGCAGATATGGCATATATTTTACGCAATGATAAGCAAGTAAACGTTGCCCCGTTTTTATGTGCGTGAACCTCAACTTGAAGCGTATTCCCTGTTTTTTTTTTCTCCCTCTCTCTAGCGGAGCTCCAGCTTTGATGCATCCTTGTAAACTTAAAACAACTCTGCGGCAGATCAATGAAACTTGCGTTTTGCATTTTTCTGCTGACGCGTACACCGCTACATAGATGTTGTAAATGTTATTATGAAACATAACTATATTTTCTTTAAACACACGAAGCAAAATACAGAACAATTGCTTGAAAATAGAGAGGGAAAGTACAGCATGGTCTATGTACGAAAGTAGCATGAGGGCCTTTGTTAATTTTGGTTGCTCCGTGCTCGGGCCACTTTCTGGTTGCATCGTGTCTAACAGGGTGGCAAATAATGCAAAATCAGCGCTCGAAACGCGCCGCGATCTTGCGTTCCAGGGGCACACTGCTTCGCAACAGTAAATAAGGCGTCCGGCTCACGGAACCAGCTTTAGCATGTGCGTGTTAGTGCAGCCATTGGAGAGGCGGGCTGCAGAAACGTAGGCTTTTGAGCTGCGCACGCACCACCGTATAGCTAGCTGGCTGTCCCAAGCAAGGAAAGGGGGTGAGGGGCTTGGTCGACGGACACCCGAGTCTGCCGAGCAAAGCTACCAACTCATTAGCGGACGGTCTTGTCTCGAGCACTTGGCGCGCCGATTTTTCCGGCCGCCTGTCGGGAGAGACGGGCAGCGGCGCGTGAGCTCGACTTGGCAGCCGCATCCACGACGCATGCACAGTCACGCGGCGACCCGGCAGCATCGATTGCCGCGTTTGCCGGCGCGCTCATTAGCGTCTCACAAGGCAACTACGAGTCCCATCCCATTAAGAAATCTCGCGTCGCGTTGCACAGCATGGCCGAGATGCACGCTTCCGCCGCGTCGCATGCGGGCCGCTCGCGCCTCCTTCGGCCCACGCGAACGTGGCGAAGCGGGCGCGCATTCGTTTGTTCCACCGCTTTGAGTTATTTCACGTATTTAGCGCGGAGTTGGAAAACCCGCTGAAGTGGGCGGTGAACTTGGGCATGCACCGTCCGCATGAAGAGTTATTAAATTTAAATGCACAGCTGCTGCGTACGGGCGAACCAGGAGAGGGAATCTTAGTGTCAATAAACGTCGCTCAGCAAGATTGTTCTGGGACAAAAATTGTTCCCGGATAAGATCACAAAGAGAAGGTAGCAGTTTAAGGGCAATAGATGTTTGACAAAGACATAATTGCTCATCGACATGAAAAAGCACAAGCAAGACTGGTGGTTGAGGCACGCAACGTGTCTCACTTATATACATAGAAGCTCATTAAGTTCGTGAATATTGGGTATTTGCCACAAGCTCGGCTGCGTCATCACACTGATGACCGTGTGCCTTGTGTTGATTTACGTAACTAAACACATTCAGTCGTCATCTTCGTAGATGATGTGCAAGGCCAACTGTTAGCTAGGCTAAAAATTTGGATATTTACTACAATTGTTTGCCTGAATTCATAAAACTTTTCATTCGTAAGTGCTATTCGCCATTGGCTGGCCGCATTCACTAATAATATGTCCAGAATCGGGATTGGTTGGAATTTGTTCGTACGAACAATTATAGCGTAATAGCTTTTTTGTGAATACGGGCGCTTGTTTGCACAGCTCTACTCCTCTCCAGAAGCAATGCGCTATCATTTTCAGAGAAGTTATAGCGTGGTGTCGAATTCATTTAGCTGGTTTTGCTTGGCGCAATGCCCCTTTTTGGACGATCTTGAGTGGGTTATTGTTCAAGAGAATTTTGATATATTTTCAACATGCCATGTTTTTAAAGCGAAGCTTTGTACCTCTACCAGCCAAGGGTTCTGTCGTGTCCGTCGTTGTAATCAAAAAACGATCCCGACGAACCGCTAACAATTGCAGGTATAGCAGTATAGCTTACTTGAATTCAGGCATTCAGCGTACAACTGAGCACTCGTTTTCGCAAGAAAAACCACAAAAACAAGCTTCAAAGTGATGAGCCAACATGATGGATGATAAGGGCTGCGGGCAAACAACGGAAACAGGCTCGGCGCGGTCCGTAAGATTAGATTGCAGCTGTTGTAAAGCTTATGCAGCTGCTTGAAAGAGGGCTGACGTCATTCGAAACCCTTCCAGCCTAGTAACTGCTTCGGTTCATTTTCTAGACTACCCCACTATGGGTAGACCACGGAAAGAGTTAGCACTCGTGTGCTTCACCAATGCAAAACAACCAACCACCATTCGCGGAACGTGCATTGATTTAACCTTGGCAAAGAATGTAACTACAGTGAAAACTGAAAATTTGAGTGTATATCACACCGATCATAAAGCAGTAGTGAACATTGTTGTGAAGTAAATAATGATAAAGGCCGTGGTTAAAGTTACGTTGTAGTGTGTGAAATATCAAGTGCGCCGCAGTCACCGTGAGGGTGGCGTAAAAAGCTTCGCTTTCCAACCACCTTCACAGGGTGGATTGGCGGGCAATTTTTTTTTCTTTGAAAGGGAATACATTTATTTTCCTGAAAGAGGCTAATTTCCTCAGACGTTGTTACTGTTGCTATGCATTTGTTTTCGGCGTCTATCATACTTGCCATCTGTGAGCACTGCACTGTGTGCCAATTTCGTACTGCTAAAATTTCATGTACGATAATATAAATATTCGAATGAAGGGCTTGTGCCTGCAAGGACTTTTTTTCTTCGCTTCTTGGGTGCGCGATATTCGTGTCAGTGAACATTGACATGAAGTAACCGAAATATTGCTGCCTTGTATGGGGGACAACATCCAAAACCAACATGGATTATATTATTCAATTCCAAAAAAACTGTACGAACAAATTTTAATTAACCAAGCGACTTGCCCCCAAGACCTTCACTTAAAAGGCTCGGAATATTTAAAGTACCGCACCTTTTTCATTACCTCCTAGCATAAGAAATGGAGATAAAAGACGGTATAGTAAATTTGCGAAATCAAGCCATTTGAAATCGACACTTTTTAAACTATAAGATGAGATTTCCAGAACAATGGCAAGTACCAAACGTGTGAACAAATTGTGGCACTCAGGAGGAGGAGGGAAAACAAGAAATGAAATGCAGAGAGGATAATCAGCTTAAGTGTCCGGATGGCTACTCTGCAAAGGCGGATTAGGTAAGGACACAAAAGATAAGAAAACGAGACAAGGAGAAAAAAACAAGGAAGGCACCAGTTCGAACATTCTATTACGAATGCGTACTCCTACGGCCACAAGTGCCATTGGCCACAATGGGCACAAGTGCAGAATGTGAAGCTTATGGGTGTAACGAGACGACAGCACACATTCTGTACGATTGTCGTCGTTTGCATGCACAAAGAAAAGACCTCAGCATCACGCTCGACAAGAATGACAACCGCCCCCATACGGAAACAAGAATTCTCGGAATCTGAAGGTCTGAGCCAACGTCCGCCCGAACAGTTCTAAAAGCGCTAGGGTGCTATAACGTAAAATGATTCCAAACTGTTTTGATTCCAAACTCCTGACGTCAAATTTACGTAACCACCGACGCAAGCTTCGGGCGGTGACCCGCAGCGTTGTCTGAACAACCCAATCAAACACTCACCTCGTTTAGAGGAGGTCACCTTTGCAAGCCAATAACATTGTGTACACTCAGCGGTTTTTCTTATCTAATTGGCTGACAAGAGGCGAGGAGCACGCTCCAGTGGAGAGGGTTTCGATGGGGCCGAGCCAGCACAGTGAAAATAGATAACCGCATGAAGAGCGTGGTGCCGGTTTCTCCGATTGGTCCGCTTCGCCTTACTCAGCGTGCGGTGGCTGGTCGAAAATCACGGTGGCGTGCAACGGAAGGATAAGAATGCCGCTAAAACGGATCCTCAGCAAGGAAGAGTTGGCAGAGCCGTGTCGTATGCATGCCGAAAGAGCTCTATAACGTGTTAATGCCACGCAAAAAGGTTTATCATGCGCAAATAAATACATGCTCACCGGCAGGTGCGAGTAGCGAGGGCCTGAGCGATCGGCGGGCAGCCATCTTCTGTTCCTTTCGGAACAGGGCAGTCTGTGGCTATTCAGAAAAATCCAGTTTTGTTCGGCATATTAATGCATTTTTTTTTGCGTACACGTCACTCTGACGTGGTGAGTTTTCGCGGCTTTGTGAGGTCGCGTGAAAGACAGGCAAAGTGGGCGTAGCCAGAAAACATTGGACCAATAGCAGAAGGCTAATGGCAAAAAGGCGTCGTACAGGAATGATTATTTTTTTGTGCAGTTTAATCATGCATAATCAGTGTGTACACGTTATATCAGATGGGGAGCTATCGCGGTTTTCGTGACGTCCCGTGACAGACAGGCGAAGTTGGGAGTGGCCCGAAAATGTTTTGACCAATCGTGGAGGCTGATTGCAGAAATTGAAATCAAAACAGTTTGGAATAATTTTACGTTATAGCGCCCCTAGTGTGCTTTTTAAAAGATATGGGACTCAGATGATTCAGTACACGCTCCCGACTCTGCTTAATAACCTCTTCACATTTAACGTTTATGTAACGTCTTGATGTGCAATACATAATTACTACAACTCATCCTAATTCTGTCTGTAATTATTTTTCATGTGCATTTAATCTAATGCTCTGTAACCAATGCACCCTCGTGTTTTGTTGGCATAACGTTTAGCAATGTGCTTTGTACGCTATTATTAGATTTTAGGGCAAGCTGACGTTGCCGATCTTGCTTACCTCTTTAAAACCAGTTTAAAAAAATAACCACAAATTTCCTAGATAAGTTTGATAACTCTGCTTCCACGATGATTGCTTTCTTTTTTTTAATAGTTGAGTGTGTGCCATGCCCACTGTTTGCTGCTCCATGTGAGACAATGGGCTAGTCACGTTGCCTAGGAGTAACCTTTTTTTTCCCCAGAACCCGACCATAACTTTGCGTAAATTTTATGGGGAATAAAGTCATTTATTTCATTTCAATAATTTTCAACACCACAGGGAATGAAAGTCGAGAGTTTTTAGTATCTGTTACGCAATATTTGCCTGAAAAGAGGCAAAATTCCGATAATTCAGCCGAATTCTGCACATGAAGCTGTCCTGCACACGGCGATCCATAAACAGCAATTATCTGAGCGCCGTTGCGTTCCGTCGACGATGACGGACGGCACCAACGCTGCGGAAGTATAATTCTGATAACGCAGGCAAAGCAGTAATAGCCGACTGTCATTAGTAAATTGACGCGCCGCGAAAGATTACATTTGAAGCGACGGTCACCGCGGCCTGTCATGAAGACAAGCTGACATAGCATGTCTGTGGCACGTTTCCGCTGTGACACTATGTCTAAATGGCATTAAAGAGTGCTTTCAAGGACCCCCACTGTACTTTTTTAGATGCGAGAGCATCTTATGCTCGGGGCAGCGTCCGTTCTGCGGCGGCCGCACCATTACTGCGCATGCGCAACTCTCCCTCATTCTCCTCTCCTACGCAGGTGTGCGCTCTCCTCTCCCCCTCTCCGCCACAGGTGCGGCGTAGCAAGTCATTGCATATAACTCTCTCTCTCTCACTCTCTCCCTCTCTCTCTAAGGGTACGCGTCGGTAGGCGGTGCAAGTGTCGCGGTGCAGTATAAAGCGCGCGTTCGCTGTGCTTCCGTCATTCTCTCTCTGTGCAACGATGTGCGAAACGCCATGAACAACGTCAACGTCGGCGCTAGTTGCAGCGGCAGCGCCACCGCTGCGGAGCAGAGGAAGGCTCGGGAAGCCGAACGTAGACGTCAGCGTCGGCAAGCAGACCCCGAACTTCGGGATCGTCTTCAAGATACCGCGCGCACCGACGCTAGGAATCACGTACGATCTCTAAATAAAGACGCAACAACCCCGTACAAACGTCTCCTCTCTTCTCAATACATTCTCTCACTCTAACTTTCATTGGGTTGCGTTGCCAAGTGAAACGAAACGGAAACTCGATGCGCACCCCCCGCGATGCTTTCACATCCCACCATGGTTGCCCGTAGGGTGCAGATGATGTGATTTTTTTTATTTTCATTCCCTGTATTGCAATCTCGCAATATTTCCTATCAGTTGCGTCAGGATTTCTTCTTCTTTTCGCCGCACATCATGTAAAGGCTGTCACTGGTCAGCTTGTTGGTGCGGGAGAATGCAGCACGTTCGAAAGCGTGTAGGTGCCGAAAGGAGTTTGTAATCGAAGGCCACTCCAGGGTGGGCAAAGCCTTCAGTGCTGCAGCTGCGGAATCACGAGAATGACGATGACAGCACGCTGTCGATGACATGACGGCACGACGTCAACTAAAACGGCGGCACTAAGGTCCATACATTCTAGATTCGGCAAGGAGTGATGTGTCGTTCGGAGAGAAGTTTTCTGCAGAGTTATTCAGTTAAGGATGAAGACGATACGCGTATGTCGATTACGGCATCTGCAACATACTCCCCAAAAGCTGGGCGTCTATGTCTGTAAATTGCACAGAATGGTTACCGAACAGTGGCTAAGCATACAGTTGCTGTGCTGAGTTTGCGATGCTGGACTAGCGTCTGCTTGTAGGCGTCAAGGGCGTCCCACTACCCGAAAAGCTGTATTCCCGCGCACAGTGTGTCTGGAGCCAAAGAAACAATTCAGAGCTGGAGCGCTATAATGTAAAGCTATTCCAAACTTTTTCTACTTCATTTCTGCAATCAGCCCTCTACGATTGGTCAAAAATATTTTGGGCTGCCTCCCCCCCCCCCCCCTCTCCTTCGCCCGTCTGTCACGCGACGGCACGAACACCGCGAAAACTCATCTGATATGTCGTGTGCACACTGATTATGCATCATTAACCGAACGAAAGAAAAATAATTATTTACGATTCCAACCTTTTTCGCCGCTTCTCTCTCTCCTGTATCTCCAATTGGATGATGATAGCGCGCGCTTTCACTTCTTTATATTTTGATTTTTTTCCCGCCTCAGAGCCATGTTGAAAGTCATCTGCGCAGCCGCAGTCGCCGGCGGAGGCGCGCGCCCGTCCTGAAAGCTTCAACGTGGACTTTCTAGGTGCGCCACCGTCGACTTGCTTTCGCAAGCAAAAAGTAAAGAAAAAAAAAACGCTTTAGGAGAGGAGACGACGGAGGAAAGAATAGATGGCGGTACTTTTCTTATATAGAGACTTTACTCGAGCTCTGTCGTAAAAAAAAACCCTCTCCACTTCTATGTGCTCCTCTTCTCTTGGTAGCCAATTAGATAAGAAAAACCTGTAAAGGTAGACAGTGCTGTTCGCTTCGAAAGCAAACAAAAGTGGCCTCCTATATAGCATAAACAAGGAGAGTGTTTGATTGGGCTGCTCAAACAATTCTGCGGGTCACCGCCCGATGGTTGCATCGGCGGTTACGTAAATTTGACGTCTGGAGATTTGAATAAAAACAGATTAGAATAGCTTTACGCTATAGGGCTCGGTCACATACGTTGTGCTTTTGTTATACATGGAACATTAAACAAAAAAGCCTGCAAAATTTACCTGAAGTACGTCAATGAAGATGAAATCACCTACCCAGGCGGATACCATTTTAAAGAAAAACCAATCCAATTCATTCCCTAATTAAGCTAGCCACGTAAACTACCTCCTTAATTGGAAACTTTACGACCCATGTTTCTAACGAAAAAGTTGAATGACATCTCTTAAACGTCGAGGTCCATGTTTTTTTTATTTGAAAATGGCCAAGTAGATTAAAGTAACTGCTTCGCGGGTGCCTCTTTTCATGAGGTGATGGCGATTGCCGCTTCGCGCAGCTACCGATTGTCGATACGCATAGTCACTTCACCCGCAGGGGCGAGGAGGGGTGCTTTAGCACGCAGTATGGTGAAATTTCAGTTTACGTAATCCTTCTACGCCACAAGAGGGTTCGGCCGCAAGCCGCGCTTCGCCGTTCTGCGTGCGTAATCAGGTTAACTGAAGCATCAAAATAACCGCCATTATTTCGCTACGTGTGGTCATTTTCAAACGTGAAAACACGGAACTATACGTTTGCGACGATTCCCTTTAACTTTACAATATAAACGTGTGCTGTAAATTTTGTACTAATTAGGAAGTTAACTTATGTAACTATTTTACTTAGTGAATGGATTGCTTTCGCATTTCTTCCAAATGAAGTGCACCCGGGCAGATAATCCATTAGCAGTCACCCAATTTGAGCAAATCTTAGAGGCCTTTTCAGAGAGAAATTGTTGAAAGTAAAAAAAAAAGAAAGAAAAGAAAAAAGAAAACACGCTGTTGCAAGTTGTAAATTGGAATTCCAGGTTGCATGCTCATACGTTGGAAATATTCAGCTTATCGCACCTGCCTAGCCTCGGGTGCTTTCGACAACTAGGTTCCTCTTGGTTCCCTAAAAGGTTCGACAAAAAGTTGGGCAAGACTGCTGTATCTTGACATTTTTCTTAGACTTGCTATAACATCTTGAGCAGAATATATGAATATACAGAACAAACATCTTTATTTAACCTCTAGTACATCATCTTATAGCTCCAAGATGGCCATGATATTTAATATAATGATCTCCTAAAAGATTACAGTTAGGGCAGTACATGGAGTGAGCCATCTTCAGAGAGTTGTCAGGCATAAACGAACAGGTATTATCAAGAAAGCATCTTTGAGGGGCGTTTAAAAGTGGAACAAGTCCATAGGATGCGGAGAAACACGGTGCTTCAACGCGATAGTGGGTTCATTTTACCACCTACCAACTCTCCTCAACCATGGAACGATTTATTCTTCTTGAGCGGCCGGTGACAGTAGTCAGTATTTAACCCAGTTAACTGACTGTTTCAAGGTCCGTGTTTTTCTGTTTTCGTGTTTCTGTACATACGCAAGAAAAAAAAATGTGAATGTTCCAAGGATGTCAATGAAACTCAGTAACAAAATATTTAAAAATATATAAAATCTGGAGTTTTGCGTGCAAAAACCACAATATAATTATGAGGCATGCCGTAGTGAGAGACTCTGCATTAATTTTGACCACCTGAAGTTGTGTAACGTGCAGGTCAATGCATGGTACACGGGCGTCGTTCCTTTCGCCTCCATCGAAATGCGACCGCCGCGGCAAGGATTGGGGATAATATACCAACAGAACTCAACGTAAATAAGGGAACTCTGGGGAGTTTTTATTTATTTTACTGTGCACATAAAAGATGAAAAAAAAAATACTGCATGGTTCACCTGGCAGCACGGTGGTGCCGTTCGGCCGCCGGCCCCGATGACATGTAGCTTAGCTCCTGTCTCCGTCAGCGTTGGTTTATGCATAACATGCGCAGCCTATCCTCAAAAATGGAAGCGCGTTATGGAGGTAATAGTTTATATTCTAAGCCCGAGGTAGATGTACTCGGCGCAAGCCGTGCATTATTTATATCAGGAAACATTTGGAGGTGATTGATTTGCGGTATGTTTCAGTGACCGATATACCTTGTTCTCCATTTCAGCACTTTCAGTGCTCCTTGCTATTGTTTTGTCACTTTCTGGACGACCTTATTTCCCAACAATTACAGTGCGTGGCCCTGCCCCCAAAATTTTACAGCAAGCAGAAACTGAAAAAGCTTACCTCACGATCTAGCACGCAAGCTGAAATTCAGGAGTCCATTCTGCAAAGGTCTAAGTGGGGGCAAGCTGGTTTATCTATAAGAAAGCAAAAGCCAGCAGAAAAAGATGCACACTGAAGAGACACGAAGTACATAAGAATCCATCAGTCGTCCTGTGTACTTATTGTCTCTTGTGTATGCACCTTTTCTTGCAGGTTCCTTCTTTAGTACATTCTGCGCTTTAGTGTTTGGAGCAGAGTTGCGGAGTGGCAACTTCGGAGTTGCTATGATTCCGGAATCGTTCCACATTTTAAAACACTAGCAATGGAATGAGAGCCCGAGATTCCGGAATGGAGTTGGAATGAAATGCCCCCCTCCCCCTCCTCAGCCGCGGTAATTATAAACATTCTGCAGTTCTGAAGACACGGCAGCCGTTCTGCGTTATAAGGTTGAAAAATGTGTTTAAAGACAGCAACTTCTAGTTGTCAAGAACAATTCAGTTCAGCGAGAGTACGCTTGGACATACGACACAAGCATGGAGGCCAAAAAGGACGTCGCATTTGGTTACAACATGTGCTAGTCCACGGTGATTTAGAGCGTGCGTTGTTTTTTGGCACACTGTCGAGCATTCAAAAAGCGCGATAAAAGGAGATCAGATAGGTATTCTGGAAAAACTGGTGTCCTTAAGTATGCCAGACCCACCGCGGTGGCTCAGTCTGCTAAGGCGTTGCCAAACGCTGCTGAACGCGAGATCGCGGGATCGAATCCCGGCCGCGGCGGCCGCATTTCGATGGAGGCGAAATGCAAAAACGCCCGTGTGCTTGCGTTGTAGTGCACGTTAAAGAACCCCAGGTGGTCAAAATTAATCCGGAGCCCGCCACTACGGCGCGCCTCATAATCAGAACTGGTTTTGGCACGTAAAACTCCGGAAAGAAGAAGTAAATATGCCAGTATATTTCAAGCAAAAAAAAAGAAAAGAGAGAGATAAAAAAGATCATGGCGCTAAAAACATCAATGTGTTTCGCTTTTACCTTAGTCCTCAAAGCAACAGAATAATCTAGCTGGATGCATGGCATGCGCAACGGTGTAAGATTTTTTTTTATTTGGCTTTACTGGGAAAAGATTGTTTCGGAAGAATTGAAAAGTTGAATTGAATTCATCAATAAAATAATAGATTTTAATTAGGAGGCAAAACTTGCTGGTATCGCAGCATGCGATGTGCCTGTGAACCACACCACCCGTGTGCACCTAAAATGAAGATACTCGTAACTTTAGCGGTTACGGGCTGGCATTGTAGGCTTATATTGGAGAAATCGGTGCATCATGACGTCTGAAATTACCGTCATGTTTGAATTAATCCTAAATTGAAGGAAAACCGCGTTAACAAGATTAAGGGTAATTTCACTTATGACAACATCAATCATGTTGGACGGTTCTTTATTGCGGTTTTCAAGAAGCCTAGCTTTGACATGTAGGGGTTAGGACTGACATGTAGGGGTTAGGAAGGAACTTCGAAAGAGGGGACCACATGATGGGCTGTCACAACAAATTGGCTTGTTTTGGAAGTGGTTTGATCGTAAGAACTGAATATATTTATCAATCGCGTCACGTATTCGTTACTTCTAACCCGCGCAGCTCACATATCTGCATATTTGTTGACACTATTTGATAAGCAAGACAATAACATTTATTTAATGATGTTTTATGTATTTCTTTGTATAGTCCTATTACACGTGCAATGTTCTTGAGTACTCATCTTGTGTATCTGTCTGTGAAATAAATTAAGGTCCTTTAAGTATGAGTATTATAATGACCATACATCTTCTCTATCTGGAAGAGGCACGTGTTCTACAATCGAAGCGTTTGCGCAATGCTTCTTTTGTGGGAGCGTGATCGTTCTCGGAGCACATAGGCAAATAAAATTTTTAAAAATGAATAGTAGATATTAGAGAAATTACGGGCCACAAAGCATGTTTATTGTGCAAAAATATTGTACGTAACATTATCTGCAACGTTGTTAAGACTTCAAAATATGTTTTTGTTACGAGGCATGCGAGAGCAAGCAGTAAACAATTACGTGGCATGCGCTTTCTTTCTGGAATTTTAGGAATGGAATGAGTCAGCTCAGTGACTCCGGGAGTAGGATTGGTCCAACTCCCACAATTCCGAGGAGTTAAAAGGAGTGGAATTAAGAGGATCTGCCCTATCCGGAATAGAGTGGGAATAGAGTGGGAGCGCCATCGACGACATAGACGCTCTTTTTGCGGCCAGTCTCGGTTTCAAGGAGCCTGCCAATGGGAACTAATTATTCGCGTAGCTCCCACATGAACTTTGCTATTTAAAATTTGATCATTGGGATAGGTAGTGTCGAGGATGGGCCCCAAAATACTCATTTGCTGTAGCCACCTATTGTTGATAATTAGCAAGCTAATTACCGTAGCTTCGCTAATTACGCACGTAAGTGCGGAAATTGCTCTGTATCTAGAGGTCGCCAATCCGTACACTCGAATGGCAAACGTAACGTGGTCAAGATTTATATTTTTCTAATTTAAAAAATTTCGTGCAGCTGAAAAAAACACCCTGTATATCGCGAGAACACCATAATATGGTCGTACGTCGTCCTGAAGGGAACATCGCATTAAATTACTATTGCACAAGAAAGTGCTTAGTGCACTTGAGAGTACTTCTGCCGCTCTCGCTTATTATCGCCGCTAGAGGCGCTTAAATGACGCGTGATTGACGCTCGCGCGATATAGTTAAAAATGCGGGAGGCTGCACACTGTGCACAGCATAACCTCATGTTGCATGCGGAGGCCGTGAAGTATACGGCGTGAATATGTTACAAATTCAGCCGACACCACATCAAGGTGTCAGGCTGCCAGCATCCCTTATTGTTCTTTAATTAAATGTCTGTAAAGCGAAGTTGTCGCCTTGTGCAGCCACCTGCTACTCCTCTGCTACAATATGCGATAAAACATTACGAAGAATGCTGGCAGCGATACAAAAAGTCCTTAAGGACGAGCTCTTGCGAACAGTTCGCAAGTCGTCACGCAGCTACCACGGCAGAACACAACTTCAAAGCAGTACGTGTGAAAAAGAGAAGAAAAGCTAGAGAGAGAGAGAGATAGAGCTGTTAATTTAAAAGCAAGTTTGCCGGTGCAGAAGTGTTCGCCTACATGCTACTCTGGAAACAAGGGATATACAAAGGCCCTAGAAGAACGACGGCATAAGAGAGTGAAAAAAAAATAACACAATTTGATATTTAAAAAATAACACAACCTAAGATCTTGATTTAGGTTCAACTTGGAAGATATGATTCATCGTGACTTCACTGCTGGTTTTCTGTACGATGGAGAGACCAAATAAGAGCTAGAGTTTTAGATGGTGTCCAATTGAGTCAAAGTAATGAAAGAAGAAATTGAGGGCTTGACGTTGTATCGATATAGGGCGCCAAGGACCTTATATGCACCTAGAGAAAGTGATAAATGAAAGGCAGGGAGATTTACCAGGACTGAGCTCGGTTTGCCACCCCACACTGGGGCATAAGTGTGAAAGGGCCTTGGTGGATGGTTGCCATATTTGTCTAGCATGTGGCCCTTTCGCCACTGCCATCTCTACAGTGTAGTAGAGACCACAACAATACAAGCATTCCTTCCGCCACCAAACACTATAGATCATCAGCAATACAAGCATACACAATGTACAATGAGCATGGGCTTTGTGAAGTTGCAAATGTAGCAAACACCAATGCGGTTGTTTGAATAAGTGTTAAATAAAGTAACGCACATAAATAATTTTGAAATACTTATAACTTTTTGAGATTCGCGTTTCTTCAAGAAATTGTACGAATGCACGCAGTGCCCGCATTTGTCACGTTTTGTTGACCACGCACCCAACGCACCCAACGACAGCGCTCTTCTATGAAGAATGTGCAGTCTTCTCGACAGCTTTTGGCAGCAGGATGAGTATTTGCGACAGTGTAGGAGAAAGTGTTCTACATCATCATCAGATAACTCACAGGAAGAAATTGGACTCTTGGCTCTTTCTATCCTGTTCAATAAGTACTTTGTGCCAACTCGTAGTCTATGTATGGCTGTTTCTGTAGCGTGGATGACGGTGATCGGTATTTTGAAGTTCATAATTGGATCTGTCCTTATTAATGTCGAACATTGAGCTCCACTAATAACCCAAGTCTTTCTCGTAGCTTGTTTATAGGTTTGGTTAACAGCACAATGCGCATCCCTTTTTGACAAAGGCATTGGCGAAGCCTTTTTATGTGCCCCGCGTGATAAAGCACTCACAGCCTAATTTCCTGAGATTGTAGATTGACCCACCACTCACCGGAGCACTATATTATGATAGTGTTCTTTTTTAGGATGTTTACTATGGTGGTGGTGGTGGCGGCGGCGAGTTGTAGCAACAGACGGGTTTAACCTGGCGATCTTGATCGGCAATTACTCCACTCGAGCGCCTTTTTGCAAACTCACTGGGGTGGGTTAACACACGTTGAAAACACCAATTTTTTTTATGAATGCAAGACGAGGTGAAGCTTCCATGCGGGCTTTAACTTACGTTCTTGAAATACGAAGTGTTGCAGGCACGCATGCGGAATTTTTTGTTTTTTTTTTTTAGGTTCTCAAGAGAAGCGTCCGTTTTACAACGGTAGCTTGAGCACAACCGCAGAAAGTGATTGATATGTTGTTTTGCTATGGTGTCGCTATGCTAACGTTATTAGAAACAAATTATTGTATGTGTATGCCAGCAGAAGTGATTACATCGCAGCCGCTGTCCTCTGACTCCCAACTGGTAAACAAGACCTATTTGCAGTACACACTTCTGAACAGTACTCAACAAACTAGTGGTGTTACGCTGATGAGCAGTGAACATATTTTATAATGCTAGGAATTGCGCTATGAAATAAGTTATTTACTTCAGTGGGCACGCATTTCTCCATATCATAGAGATTGAAGACGAGCTTTTAGCCATAAGCACCCAAAGCCGATTAGCTGTGTTCCCTGCTGCCTTTGTAATTTCCAGGTTCTCTCTTGATGTGAACCAAAAAATTCACCGCTTACGCACTGCTGAGCGCATCCAGTTAACTGTGGTCTGATTATAGAACCCCAAGCGAAAATATAAGCGCTGGCCGTTGGCAGACGATAGTGCTGAAAAAAAAAGTTAAAACATCGAAAGGTTCTCGAACCTCGGCGCAGAGTACGGTAGTATAGCATTATAGGTTTTGTGACGAAGCGGCTACTACAATTTATGCCATAATGAGACAACAATGCATGTGAAAGTTCAGTGAAGAAAATTCCCCTAACTGATCTGTAAGTATTAAGTACGTATATTTCCGCGCAACCTTTTCCTGCCATATTTCTTATCGGTGTTGGACTATAAGTCATTTAGGTCCAGGTGAAGTGTCCAGGAGAAGACGGTTAGAGTCGCTTCACAGTAGAAGACGATGGTGTTACTGGGGAGAAGATAAAACTGGCAGATAATCAGATCTTCTCATGCAGGTCTCTCGCATTTTTGGGGCAGGCGATTCAAACTGGGGGACATGTGTATTGAAACAGTGACTGGAGAACAATAAATCCGAGGACTCCTATAATTACATCTAATGAGTTGTGAATGCGAAAGCTATAATTTCCAATTGAACGCCGCTCAGCGGTCCCTGGAGTTTTGCGGAGCGAGTAATGTGCCACAGCGGTACGTGCTGCCCGAGCCAGCAAGCAGCAGCAGCCTGCGGCGCCAACACCACATGCCACCGACGTTCTGCGCCACGAGAGACTGAGAAAGCTGCAGCGGCCACCAAGGCCGGCAGGCGCGCGCAGCAGCTAACCCCAGTGGGTGAGAGAGAAAGAGAGATACGGACCGCGCGCCGGCTTCCGAGAGCGAGACGGCGTCACCCACACGCGCGCAGCACGCGACTGCCCCGCCGACGACAACCCGTCTCACCCCTCGGCGTCGCGTCACCGTATCTGCTCCGTCGAGGCGCGACGTGGCGTCGCGGCAATGCCCTCTCCCCTCACGCAACACCGTTTCGCCCACTCTGCTCCGTCGAGGCGCGCTCGTAACGTGGCGTCATAACCAATGGGAATTTAGGTGCAGTTTCGCCTCTACAGACGCCGGCTTTATTTGGTCAATGTGCCATTTCATGCTTCCGCATCAACAAGATTGACGTTGGTATGACAAAGCGCACCAGTGCAACGATAGACAGCTCGTAAAGTTGGATGCTGACTGCGGTAGGATGGAGGCTAGGTAACTTCGAAAGCAAGGGCACAAGATGAAGGGCTGCTTGAGCAAGGCTCATGCAGGATAATGTGTCTAGTTGACGCCAGTGCAGATGATTTCTTTGAACATATCATAAAGAGCATGAAAGCCACGGTACAAAAGAGTGTCATGCCAACTGATAGTTACACAGGTACCTGAGGCAGAGAATAAGTAACAGGAACGACAATCACACTTCATTACCGCTCTTACTTGGTTAATACAAGGAGTTCCGCCCTGATGAAATTGCAAGTGCGGACATTTTTTTCTTCATGGCTTAACAGCTCCAGCACAGTGGTTGTTGTTGCATTAGTAAGCTTGCGAAGGGAACCATAGGTAATGTGACTCCGAGACAATCCAGAACATTCGCCTGTTTCTTTCCAGAGACAATGAGAACTCGTATAGCCGTCGTTGTTTTAGATTACATCACCGAGAGCTGGAGCAAGTGGAGCGAACGTTTTGCATCATCAACCCAGTCGAACAGTGGCAGAAAGTTATCTGGTATAACCACCTCAAAAACTGCCCTATCGATTATTAATTATTATGATTATTTTTTGAAATCCGAAGGTTCCTTCAGTTGGCAGACTCCTAACTTGCTGAGACATTAGTTGTGTCTGTCCTCGTGTTGAGAAGGAGACAGGATAAAGAGAAAGCAAGGAAAATAAAGGCATGGTGGTTAACTAGACGAGTGACGAGTGACCGATTTGCTGCCATACACTGGCAATCAGGAAAAGGGGGAATATAATGATGAAAAAAGAGAGTAAATGAGCCCGGCGCTTCCACGGGAGGATGCACAGGGGCACTATAACCGGCCTCTCAAGCCGGCAAACTTCAAGAATTGCACTAAGCCGCAAACACGTTTTGCTGTAAGTGACGAATGTGGCCACGGTCTCGGTATTTGTTTGTCAGAAAATGGTCAGGAGTCTAGGCCGTTTAACGTTGCCGAGAAAAAGATGCTGGACGTCATACCGTCAAAAGGTGCACAACAGGTGCTCAATTGTTTTCCCACACCTGTTATCGTATTATTATAATATTATATCGAAAAAGAATGCTGTCGAACACAGCGAAATAAATAAAGAAAAACATGCGACCCGTGCCGACCGCAGCTACACAGAAGCATCGCTCACTTACTTTACAGTCGCTCTCGTCTGTAAATCCTTCAGTGCTTTTAGCTTGCCCAGGACCATTTTTGGCGGTGAAAACCTGCAGAAATGTCCACGAGGGCGCCCGCGTGGTGTTTCAGTTAAGCACTGGCAGCCGAACTATGAGGAGTGCACCGTGTGATCCCTCATACCACGCCAACGGGGCGCTACCGGTCTTCGCGCCCCTATGCCCTCGCGCTCAAGTATACCTGTTGTGGCCTCCGAAAAACATGCACATACGCCACCTCTCTTAGAATCTGTACAGCGCCCCAAGCATTGCACAACTTATCAAGCGGGAATGTTGCGCGATGATGACGACTACGGTCTTCGCTATCCATATGGGCGTTATCAAAATTACGGATGGTGACGGGGCGGTCATAAAAAGAAAACAAACAAACAAACAAAAAAGAAAACCACTATCGATCCATGAACTGCTATCGCAGTAAAACTGGCCGAGTTTCAACGCTGAACAGCGGGACATGACTGAGACAGACGAAGCGCTGTCTCAGTCCAGTCCCGTTGTTCAGCGCTGTTATTCCACGTACACACTAGCGGAAAAACGCGCGCGGCGCGCCGCCGGCGGCAAGATGCGCGCCGCGAAAGCAGCCGCGACACGGGTTTTTGTTGCCGCGGCAGGGATTGTTCCTGGACCGATTTCTTGCGGTTTGCCGCGTGCCGCGGATGAAGGAGACCAATGAGAGCGGCCCGCTTCCGTGACGTGCGCGCGGGAAACAGGTGCCATGCGGACCCGCCCGACCGCTTGTTTCTCGTTTCGCACTATCATCTGCACGCGTGAGCTCCCGGATAGTTCGAGAAAGGGAGAGGAGTCTAGTCTGTCACGTGATTGCCGCAGCGGCGCGCCGCCGGTTGGTGTGGCCGCCCTGCCGCTGCTGCGTTTTGCCGCCGGCGGCGCGCCGCGCGCGTTTTGCCGCTAGTGTGTACGTGCCATTACTCGTCTTCTTCAGACATGTACCAACCAACCCAAGTTAGCACGTTTAAACAGGCCGTTTGGTTTGCCCTCCATGGAAAGGACCATTCCAGCGGGAGCTGTTTTCGGTAAAGACCAAAGACTCCTTTTGTGATCTTTTTCATCTGTTTAGGAATGTCTGTGTTCTATTATCGGCGTTTTTTATCTAGGCTTCCTTTCTATGATTTAGAAAATGTGTTCTTTGACCGCACACTGTTTCGGGCTGCGTAGTTGCTTTTACCTGGCTCTCTCGCACTCGTTCAGGGTTGGGCTGTTCCTTGCACGCAGACGTTCTGCCTTCGATATCCGATTACGGCATAGTTCCGCCTCTCCGCTAGTGCCACCCTGTTCTTGTTCAAGACTTCTCCGTTTTACGTGCTCATAAGCTATGCGGCTGTTATCACATTCACCTGGAAATCGCTATTTATTGTGACTCTTAATTTGATTCCCCTGTCCTTTGCACCGCCTTACAGTTAATATGTTACAGCCGACTACTGCCGTCACCCATCTTCGGTCTTCCGGCAAACGGCTACTTTTGGCCAGGAGCATCACATTTATCAGCACGGAAAGACATTCTTACTTCCATTTCAACACTCTTATCATTTACTTTACATCGACTTCAGCTCGCGAGACTTTCGAAATCACGATAATTGGACAACATCTCGCCTGATTGGGAAGTAAATTCATGTTAAGCAAAGGAAAAACAGAATACTCACCAAAGAGGTGTGGTCATAGTTGTTAGACGTTTCGGCTTACACCGAAGCCTTGTTCACTTTTGAGTGGACAGGTGAGCAAGGCTTCCGTGTGGAAGCCGAAACGTCTAACCCCTTTAACAACACCGCTTTGGTAGGCGCGTTTTTTTTCTTTTTTGTTTATTACTTAATTAGCGAAACCTCGTTTCCTCCATTATAATCGCGAAATGCATGTTGGTTTTCGGTAACACTCTGTCGGTGGAAAAGTCACTGGTTTATGTCCGCTCAAGTCGATTACTGTAGTAAGTACACAGGTGGTCAAAGATATATTATCAGTTGAGTGCTAACGCTTCCACAAGTACTCTTGCCTTCGTCCAGACATCTGCGATGCCACCCTTAGCGCTTTCCTCGATACGTCATAAGAATGAATGCATCGGCTCCGATCTCAGGTCCCTTGTGATTCGCACTCTCACAGGCGGGAGGTACGAGAATAGAAATATGCGGAGGTAAAGAAGGGCTGAAAATATAGCATAGAACAGTGTGATACTACGAGAGCGACAAATAATAATTTTAAGTAAGAATAAAAAAAATGAGGTATGTAATATAATACTTAAGGAATAATTATAAGTGCGGTGGAATCAGTAAGAGAAAGGTGTTGTTTAGCTATGTTTGATTCAGTCAATATTGGTGCATCATGCTTATTTTCGATTGTTTTGTGTGTTATCGTGGTGAGGCTACCTTGTAGTCAGTGTAATAGGTTTCACGAGGTTGTGTAAAAGAGCCATATTTTGTTCTTCATCTTTCTGCGGTTTTACGTGCCAAAGCCAGTTCTGATTATGAGGCACGCCGTAGTGGAGGGCTCCGAATAATTTTGACCACCTGGGGTTTTTTAACGTGCACTACAACGCAAGCACACGGGCGTTTTTGTGCCATCGTTCAGTAGGAATACTTCCAAGCATCTACACCGGACAGGCGTGTTGGCAGCGTCGCATTTTAAATTACCTTTAAACTTAAAGTTTCCTTACTCCGTTTCTTAAATTAGGTGTTTGTGTAAATCAATGTTTAAGCTGCAGGTGGTGATGTTGTTGTGGTCTAGGCTTCTGGCTTTTCACGTTCGATGAGTCGTTTTGAAGTCCCCATCTGGGTATTGTTATTGTTTTTGTTGTTGTTGGTGTTGCTCTGAGCCTCTGTGGCACATACCTAAACGTAAGTAATAAATGATGTGGTTTCCGTGCGTGCTTAATTCTGCAAGGTACATCCACGTTCTTTACTCTAGTTGAAGCACAGGAGCTACCCATCATGGTTATCCGCTCTTCTGAAACCAGCCGGCACCTGTTTGGGCTCAGAGCTCAACACTGTGACGCCCCCATCTTGCGCAAATTCAGAACTGCACTGGCACATGCTTAAGTGATTTACTTTGAGAGTTCATATCCAACATTACAGGCTGCCCATCGGCGTTGTCTGGAAAATACTGATGAATATCAACCAACCGTAATGTTGACATATGCCGTAGTCATAAGCCAAAAGGAGTAGCCGTCACCACCACATGATGATTAAATCTTGTTTCATATTTTCATTTCAGTAAAAAGAAACCTAATCAGTCGCCCAATTTCACGCCTTCCTTGTGGCTACGCAGCTTTTAAGAACAATGTTATGGTGGCCTTTCGTACAGCTTATACTAGGTGTCGAGAATTTTAAATCAAGAAGAACGTTATGCTCGCAGTGACGTGCAAGCCGTCTACACTGTTTGTGAAATAAAAAGAAAATATTTATTTGTTGTGCTGCTTCTTCCGCGTCAACTTTCTATAAACAGTAAAAAGTGTTATTTATTTATTTATTTATTTATTTATTTATTTATTTATTTATTTATTTATTTATTTATTTATTTATTTATTTATTTGGGAATGTTGCCATATGGTACAGTATGCCGCCGGTTTCTCCCCAACACTAAATTGTTAAAGGACTTAAAAAATGGTGATATTTGAAACGAGACATTACAGCTCTTTATTCATTTTGAATCTTGTGGAGAACTTACTGTGAAATTATGATAGTTAGATGGCGTCACCAGTGATTCATGTCGTTTCGCAAAACATTCGATACTGGAGGGTAATCGTTGCAGAAACTACAAGACTGCGAGAGCTATCATCATTAGATGTCACTTCTCAAAAAGAAAAGCTTCGTCAAATCATCTTCTGAACGCTCCGTGGGAAAGATAGAAATGCTTTTGGATGTTTCATATGATATTCACGCTATATGCAGGGCAGACAAACTTTCTGCCAAATGTACGTATATTCGGGCTACGCTGTTTTGTCCAATGGTTCCAAGCATATATGGACGGATGTTATCATGTTGCACCAGATATTGACGTTGGGCAAAGGTCCAGGTCATACCGGAAGGTGATGATGATGATGATGATGATGATGATGATGATGATGATGATTTATTGACCTCCCCTTTGAAACGGGGCGGCGACAAATAGTCACCTAGCCTGCTTGATTTAATCAGGTATACCACACATGTTCCCCATATAGCATTCTTGTATACCTCTCATTATTTTTCTTTTTCAAAAATTTACCTTGTACCGCTACCTATGATTTTAAGAGATCACGTCATATCCATCTTTTCCCAGCTTTTTTTCCACCAGTACTCTAATCGTCTCTTGCTTATCTCTACGGCTGATCTGTTGATGTTTCCTTCCACTTTAAACACAAGCGCTTCTGGGAGTTGCACGTTACCTACGGTTCTCGCTGGGTGGATCCCATCGCATTCCATTAGGATGTGCTGAGTGGTCACTGGATCTTTACTGCAGCATACACATGCCTCATCTAGTTCCGAATATTTGTTCTGGTATGTTTTCGTCCTTAGGCAACCGGCTCGAGCCTCAAATAGCAAGGCACTGCCCTTTGCGTTATTGTACAGATTTTCCCTTCTAATTTCTTTCTTCTCATTCTTGTAAATCTCCATTGTCCTTTTTGTTTCCATTCTTTGCATCCAATTCACGGTCTCTATATCTCTCACTTTCTTTCTGATGACTCCTGGTTGTCTATTTACAGTTTCGATTATCCTGTAGTTGGTTGCCAACTTCCTTGACCTCTTCCTCCATTCTGTGTCCACGCGTTTCATGTAGAGATACTTGTGCACTTTAGCCGCCCATTTATTTTCATCCATGTTCCTGAGCCTTTCTTCAAAACTAATTTTGCTCTGTGCTTCTCGGACTTCAAAAGAGGCCCAACCCATGTCACCCCGCACTGCCTCATTTGTGGTATTACCGTGGGCTCATAATGATTCTTATAATGACCCTTTGATAGCTTTGAACGATAGCTTTATATTATTTTAACGATAGCTTGAATGATAGCTTTGAACGGCGCTTTATCATTAGTATACAAATGGTGTAACGAATGGCAAATGACTTTGAACATTAAAAAATCAGCTACGTTAACAATTACGAGGAAAAAACACAGATCAGAATTCAACTCCACTATAAATAACGCAACACTTAGCACATCGAAGGAGTTCCAGTACCTTGGCTTAACATTACCACACGACTTTAGACGGGAATGCCATGTTAACAACGTTACCTCGACCGAGCAAAAAAAAATAGTTATTTTTTTCTAAACAGACGTCTCAGACTAGTACCCCTAAACACAAAGCTACTAGCATATCACACATTTGTCAGATCAGTATTAGAATATGCTAATGTTCTTTGGCTTCCTTTCACCAAAGAACTCATTAACAAACTAGAAGCAGCCCAAAGGAAGGCATTAAGATGTGTTTACAATAAATATAGGTTAACAGACTCACTAACTAAATTCCTAAAACAGGCCGGTATCCTTACCTTACAAAACCGAGCCAAGCTTGCACGGTTTAAAATGATGCTCCAACTTATTCATAACGAATTAAAAATACAGAGTTCCAAATACTTATTTATAACATAAACATGACCCACCCGACATAACACTCTTCATTGTTGAGCGAACACCAAGTTCACACGGAAAGTCATAACTATTCCTTTTTTTCCCTTTAATGACGCGTGAATGGAACAAGCTGGACCCTACTATTACAAACAGCCCAACCACGCCTACTTTTTAAAAATTAGTCGAAAACAAATTCCATGCTTCACAATTCTGAGTTTTCTGACCTACCTGTGTTACCATTTATTTCTGTGACATATTATTTTATTCTATTTCATTATATTATATACATAATCCCAATTTATTTACCGACACCTGAAACGTATCTTATAGATTCTCACCTCTTGTGTAAACCCAACTTTAATGCGTGGTAGTACTTTGTCATTACTGAGTACCATTGTTTATTTCTTCTAACTGTTTCCCTCTTTACCAGTTGTTTATTACAAAGTTTATTGCCTTGTATTATTTTGTTATTACTGCCCACAATTCTTTACCGCTGCTAATTGTCAGCTTATTTCATTACCTCTTGTTATTCCTAAGTTTACTGCAATGTATTATCTTGTAATTAATGCTACGATTTTGTTCACACCTTTGCCAATTGTCTACATTTTTGATTACTCTCGCTTTATTTTTATTACGATGTATTAATTTATTATTTCTGTCTAACATATTGCTTGCCTTTGCAAATTAAGTATGTATTGTATGTAAACTAAATATTGTGGTAATTGTTATTGTTATAATGTAAGATAACTATGTGCATGCCCTTCTGTTATTATCCCTGATGGGATCGACAGCGTGAATAAATAAATAAGTAAATAAATAAATAAATAAATAAATAAATAAATAAAGATATGTGCTGTATAATAATTAATTAGAAAGTTAATTAGCGTAATTACGTTCATTAAGCATTTTTGAATTCTCCTAAAAGTACTGTATTTTCAGACTCGAAATCGGCATTACAGTGCATGCAGTCAGTTCTCCGACGCAGCTGTCGTGAACAGTTGATACTCGAAACCGCGAAACTTCACCATCACGTCCAACAAAAAGGCCACGAGGTTGTTTTTCAATGGGTGCCTGGTCATTGTGGAATCAGTGGCAATGATTCCGCAGATAACGCTACTCGCACATCACACCAAGAAGAGCACAGCGTTCCAATTCCGCTTTCGAGGACACACGCTGCAAGGCAGCTTCGACACCTGGCACGCAGTCTCTCACTGACCGAGTGGAACTCGCCAAACTTAAGGCTTACACGACTGCATCGATTAAACCCCTCACTGCAACTCCGACCTCCATTGAGACTTCCTCGACGTGAAGCTTCGCTTCTCTGTCGCCTTTGGTTAGGAGTTGCCTTCACAAAGGCATACTCTACATTAATTGGAGTGACCGACAGTGCAGCATGCGAGGTCTGCGGCACCGACGAAACTATCGACCACCTGCTGTGCCACTGTCCACGATATGCCCCAGAAAAACAAGAACTTGCTAAGGCCCTAAAAAAAAAAAAAAAAAAAAAAAAAAAACTGGACAATCGGACGCTTTCCGTGCAGGTGCTGCTGGAACACCGTCCCCATCGCTCATCGGCCCATAAAGCGGTTAACGCACTATTGTGCTTCTTGAGGACCACGAGCTTGTGTCAACGTCTGCGACTATTAGTGCAATAACACACGCGTCAGCGAACTCACCGCTAATTTCCCTTCTTTCCTTCGCTCCTCTCTCTCCCTGTTATCTTTGTGTTCCCTTTTCCCATTCCCCCGGTGTAGGGTAGCCAACCGGATGGTATTCTGGTTAGCCTCCCTGCCCTTCTGCCTTTCTATTTCCCCCTTTCGTAAAGGTAAAAGCCGCCTAGTCGAGTAATTTGGATCGAACTTTAGAATTGTGCTATCTGCCAGAGGCAATTTATAAAAATTTGGTGCAGCTAAAAAAAAAAAACACCCTGTATGTAAGGCACATTAAAAGAGCTTCAATGTACTTAAAGTGCGTACGCATCATTACATCGGTAAAACGGATCGCTGAACTCCAACAGCAGAAGTGAAACGCAGCCACGTTTGTTCGTTACTATACGCAGAGTACCGAAAACGAAGAAAACCATATTTTTATATGAGGAATAACGGATAAAAAATTGTACGAAACAACAGTTCAAGAATCAATTGAGCCTTCTCGACCCTGCACTTTTTTCTTTGAGCAGAGAATTTGTTGCTTCACATATTTAGTGTGAAAAAGATCTCAGAAGCATGATATAAGAAAAAAAATAATTTTACAATTTTTAGCAAAGTTACGGATATGGTGTCAAATGACGCCACGAGGGCTCAAAGGTTGTGAATCAACAGGCTCAGAAACAATGTTACACAGTAGCTTGATATGTTGAAATTTGTTGAGGAGTCAATTTTTTTTCATTTATCACTGAACATTTGTCTCTCTTGCGTATATATACTGCACATTATGCAAGAAGGTGGCATTCTTTATAATTGCACAATGGTAAGTAAGGTTCTCAGTAACTTAATTGTTACATAACTCGCCTGGCTATAAGGTTTCTTATACTGAAGGAAAAATTACGTTTTATATTATGTAGAAGGTTAAAATTGCTTAGTATCAGCAAAACCAGAGAATAATAATACGAAGAATCAGCTGATTAGTCCTCGTCTGTGATTACTGCTTCACACCTCGTGTGTGTTAGAACGTGGAGTTGAAGCGTTTAGAGAGCGAGCATTAACAAGTAAAAAGTCAACCATGCAGCGCACGTCGAAACGATACACCAACACCTCGCACGAAACACTGCACGCTAATTTCTTCCGGTTTTTGATGTTCCTATCTTCAGAACGAAAGTTCTGTTTATACTACAGCATAAACAGTTCAAGCGCTGCGCCAAACTAAGGAAGCGCTTTTACCTAACCGTAAACAAAGCTAGCGGTCATGCATAAGCAGTAGACATCTGACAGCAATGACACAGCGGCATAATAAACAAGCTTGGTGCCACCACGCGCTAGAACCCTCATTAATTATGTGCGTGCGGCCCTCGGCACAGCCTGAAAGATGCTGGGCAAAGTGGCGGGAACTAAAAAAGAAAGAAAAAGCTGCCTGAAGCTCTCTAAAAGCGGACGAAGAATAATGCTGAAAGAGTTCTCGAGCGCGTTCGTGAACGCGCTATATACTATAAAGCTAGTGCGCCAGACAGTTCGATGCACTGCAGAGATAGAGGAGACCAGATCAAAAAGTAAAATAAGTAAATCATTACTGCACCAGCTCGGTGGGTGTCCGCGTCATCACGCCCGATCAGCGACTGTGAGCACAGGTGCGTCGCGAGATAGCGCGGCGGAATAAGTAGGAAGTCTTAATTAAGTGAAGCTGAGCCGGCTGACCTTGCACCGGTGCGAAAAAAAAAAAAAGTTGTGATAAAACGAGAGCGTACTGCCGATGAGGGTGTGATGAAGGAGGAGGACAGGCAATCCTTTCTTTCCTGGGTGGCCGAAGAGGGATAGTGCCGAAGCCGCGACAAGGATTCCTTTGTGTCCGCGTTGGTGTGCGCGGCAGGAAGAGGTGGCGGCTCGGCGCTGGGCTGTCAAGTGAGCTGGAAGTCCAAGTTCCCGCCTCTCATTTATCTCCTTCCAACTCAACCCTTTACGAAGCATGCTACAACTTGGAGCGAAGCCTTTCAAAGGCGTGGGAGGACGTGCTCAAACATGCCCGATGTGTGTTCTATTAGATCCGCGCCCTTTTTTCCATAGCGAAGCCTTCCAATCTTAGGCTGGCGCGGGCGCTTAGCGTCTTTTGCACATTAAGAAAGCCGCTTCGACAAGATCCTTTGTTTAATTCAAGCCAGCAGATGTATGTAGAATATACGTCGATCAAAGAGTATGCAGTGGAATCTTCAAGTAACTCGCCTTAACAGTATCACGCGGCTGCTGACTTATCCCTATGATTTCACGAAAATATAGCCTGAGAGAATATGCTCACGTAGCCCACACGCTTCGCACTTCTTTCCGTGCAAGCAAAGGCGTGTCATCAACCGACGTGGTAAGACGCCTTCTTGCAGACAATATATTATACATCATTTTTTTAAAGAGATACACAAAGGACTTAAATTAGCGTTTACACAGTTAAGTATGGTCACATATAATAAAGAGGGCACAGAACGATTAAAATGTTTTTATTTTCACTGTTCACTTTCGCTGCTGCTTCGGTGTTTACATTACCGTATTTTTTTTTTTGTGGGCTTTTGTGGTACGCGCGTTAAATAAGGAACGCTACCATGAGGAACAAAGAAGCGTGGTTTCTAGGGAAATGTTTAACAGCTAGTAATGTCTGTTAAGGCTGATCATCCAGTTTTTGTTGTGTTTGTCGCAAGTATGAATATCATGTTTATCTTCATTACGATTTGATGGCCCAAGAAGCCACCAGAAAGAAGTTTGTCCTTAAAAGCATGGAAGTTTGTTCTTGCACGCGAAAAAGCCTCATGACGCTTACTAATTTAGACTAATCAGTTTCGCTAGTAACGCATGTAACCATGCCTGACTATTGCTAGTCAGGCACGATTAGAAAAATGCAGACTCATATCTTACAACGCTTCCTCTATGTATGACGCTAGTTAAAGATCAAGTAGCCGATTCACCGTTACGCAACTATGATTTTCGAAAAATCCTGCTGTATGGTCATCGCGTTCATACTTTCAAATGCACGAGAGTGCCCCTTTGTGAAAAAAATATTAAGCTATGAATATGTTGTTGTTGTGGAATATATATCATATAATTGTTCAAAAATTATTGTGAAACTAAATAAGCACAAAATAGATGTATTTGCATATGCATGGTTTGACCAGATGCGTAAGCTCAAAAAAAATGGGGGGGGGGGGGGGGTAGAGAAAGCCTATGGATCAGGATATGTTCGTGTGTACAACATTAATGTGGGGTGTCCTGGTAACAGTTGCCTCAAAAAGAATACCCAGAACTTTAAAAAGTGATTCTCGCTTTCTTATAGAGCTGTCAAATGTATATATAATGACAGAATTATCTGGCTTATTACGAGTTTAATTACACTGTACTTAGTTACTTTTAACATTTTACCCACGATTTTTTAAAATATTCAAGTAAATAAGTGATTAAACCACTTATTAGCTGCTGTTTTCATTTTGCCTGAGCGATTTCTAATAGGAAATTAAAAACGAATAGCGATAAAAAAATATTGTAGCATGCATGGGCTCGAGCGATATGTATGAGAAATAGCTGCGAATGCGTTTGCTAGCGCTCTAGCTATATTTTCCAGATTTACTGAAGTGATTTGTTTTATTGTTAATGACCATCTGAAAGTTTCAACCAGTAATTCAACGCGCTTGAAATTATCGGACCTCTACTCGTAACGTTGCACCATATTCACTTAAGCGGGCACTGATATGCTTTGAAGCGAACATATGAATTCGGTCTTAACATTAGCAAAAAAAATTCATTGAACGTTTTACAGGAATGTCTACTAAGGATAAGTCATCCAGACTTCCTAGCACAATTCTCTGGTATACTTGTGAACATCATGTTTCACAAAATCATTGGTAGTTAGGCTAGGGTTAAGTGTGATCCGGATGGAGAGATTTGCACAGCATGACTCCGGCTGCGGTGTTCTCACTATTCCATGTGCAGAAAGCCACGATATAAGCAAAAAGTGCGCGTAATCACGCGGAAATAATGACATCATAGCCGCTCATCCGAGCCTGTTTGTAAATCGAGAGCAGGCGCACCCACGAATAGGGAGCTGAGGACACCATTCCGCTTTTCATCTGCGATGGTATAGGGACACCAACAAAAACGCTTTGCTTAAAGATCATTAGCGACACGGTTTATGTAAGAACGGGCATTCACTGTAGAATAGGCTTTGGAGAAAGGTAGTTTTGCGATACAGCGGTTTTTGAAAAAAAATGCGCCGGCCAATCGCGACAGCGAACATATTAGCGGAGCCGGCTGGCAATTTCATTATCAGTGACAATTTAATTATCTTACTGTTCTTCATATGGCAACTCCTCGAATTGTAGAGAAGCAAGACATGGGTACGTGTCTTGCCACTTTTCACCTTCCTGCTTTTAGACTAGCTTTTCTACAGTCACATCAAAATATCATGATTATATATAACATTCTAGAACGACGGAAGAAATCAACGGCGTCAAGAAAGCAGTAACAAAGCAGAACGCGTGTGTCTCTCTATTTTTTACCCAGAAGTGTACCACTATAAAAACTGCCGCGTTCGGCTTTTTTTATTTTTTGCTTTTATTATGCTGCACGTGCTGAAATGATTATTCAGTCATTAGCAGCTAGCACTCTAACAGAGTGCAACTTCCTAAGATGTCGATTATTTTATTACGTTGCTTGGCAGACATGTTATCAGTTAAAAAACATATAAACGACCTTCATTGGTCAGCAGTCACAGAAGTGGAATTCACGGAGTGCCGAATTTATAGTTATGCCAGATCTGCGATGTTGTCTGCCGCTGTAGCATCGAAGTTGGCACGACCGGACACGCAGGTCATGGGAAGGAACACGAACAGAGACGCAGGCAAATGCAACTCCACGCGTGCACTCTCACCATAAAGAGCTCCGACGAGGCATGGAAGGGGACTCCCATCGGAGCTAGTGGGAACATCGGCTGCGAGAAAGTTTCTGCCGGAGGCCTAATAATTTTTATTACTTGCTCACCCACAGCATATCAGTATCGGTCAGTGCTTGTTGAACAGGAGGCCGTAGCGTGCTTGCGGCATCTGCTGCTCGCTGTGAACTATCGTGGCATGAGATACGTTTCCGGAAGTTGTGCGGGCGTCAGCCTTATCGCGAGCGAAGGAGCGAAGAAGAGGGATACCGTGCGGTCGCCGCACATTTCGAAGGCGAATCAACAGGGCACGAATGGTGTGGGCCGGCCATCGTTGGCGACGCAAATATCCGGCCTCCTGTTTTCGGGAGTGCTGTATTAGGCACTGCAACAGCTCCAGCGCCAATGGCTCGCGCCGAACGTGGACTTTATCTTTTGCTTTTATTTATTTGCTTTCTTGGGATATATAAGCTTTTCTTTCCTCTTGCTTCGGCGCACCATGCGCGCATTTGTACCATCACACTAGCTGACACGCAGGTCAAAGTTAAGTATAAAATCTGGGCAGCTTAAAAGAAAGAAACGACACAAGCCACGGACATTTTGCAGCCCTTGCCGACGTACAGGAGGAGGAAAAAACTTAAATCAACATTTCAGACAGTAGATCTGAAGGCCTTGGCCTCTAGGTGACCTCGGTTGAGGCGACCGAGGTCACCTCAACAGAGGTCACGAGCAAGGTGAAATTTTCTTCGATGGTCTTGTCGTCTGACCTTAAGAGGGCATTCCAGGCTTCCTCCGAGGGAGCTGGCAGTAGTTTTTTTTTCGGAGGGGGCTTGCCAGAACATCTCCATAAGATATGATTTTGGGTGGCCAGCTGCTTGTCGCCGCAATTAAGGCAAATTGGGTCCACCTGTCCGCACGTAATATATGCCAATCTGTGTGGGCAGGGGAAAGAGTCAGTTTGTATCTGACGTAAAGTCGTGGCCTGTTCCCTGGATAGCTCCTTATTAGGAACTGGATAAATTTTCCTAATCTCTTTGAAAAATCTGGTAAGTTCATTAAATGTGGTCACTGGCTCGCTCCAGAAATCCACCGAGTCTGAGGAGCACCCCGCCAGGTTGGTGAAGCCTCGAGCTGTTTGGTGCGCGGCCTCGTTCCCGGCATTTCCCGAGTGAGCAGGGACTCATACAAGTTCTGTGGTGCGGTCGGTTTGGAGATAGTTGATGATACTATTCGAATGTTTGCCTACGTATCCCTTAGCATAATTTGTGACGGCACGCTTGGAATCGCTTAGGATTTTTTTTTTTTTTTTTTTGCGGTTTGAGAGTGAGTGCTAGCGCTATGCCCGCCTCCTCTGCTTCTAGGGTGGAGGGTGATTTTACGGATGCCGTAGTTCGGACGGTACCGCCTCTAGTCACCGCACAGATGATGTAATTTTGGGGGCCCTATTTGGCCGCATTTACATAGACCACTTCTTTGTCATGCTTAAGTTTTTCGTCAAGTGCCTCGGCCCTTGCTTTGCATCCATGATCATGTCTACCGGCGAGCATGTGTTTGGGCAAGGGGCGCACCAGTTAGTGTCGTCTTATCTCGTCTGGTAACCTTTTTCGGCCCGCTGAGGTTGCAACGGGGTCAACTCTCAGCCATCCTAGGATGTATCGACCCGTCTCCGATCTTGACAGACGTTTCCTTTGCGATGTTCTCTGTGCTTCTCTAAGCTCACCTAGTGTGTTGTAGACTCCTAGTTTGAACATTTTGTCAGTGCTTGCATAACGTGGAAGGCCTAAGGCTGCCTTGTATGCCATGCGTATTACACTGTCAATTTTTGTCTCGTCGCAGAGGTGGAGATGGTAGTACGGGAAGGCATAGACGATGCGGTTTATCAGAAAAGCCTGACCTAACCTGCATACGTCAGCTTCCCTCATACCTCTACGTTTTGTGGCTATCCTTTTGATGAGGCCAATGATCTGCTGGGCTGTGTTTTTTAGCCGGGCAATGGCCTCCGTGTTCTGCATGTTGTGTTGGACTAGCATGCCGAGCACACGAATCGTTAAGACCGGTTGAACTGGCTTGCCGTTCATATGCACTGACATGACATCAGTCCTATCGTCACGAGGCTTGTTCGACTTATCTCTGATAATCAGAAGCTCAGATTTCTGCACCGAGCAAGTTAGTGTGTTATGTCGTACATAGATTTGCACCGTGTCCGCCGCTTCCTGCAATGCGGAGCCTATATGTCTTCATCCGAACCACTGTTGGTCCAGATGGAAACAATATCCTCATATACGGATTGCTTAACATGGGGGATTTTATTGAGTAGCGGTGGAAGCTTCCTCATAGTCACGTTAAAGAGAAAGGGGGAGAGGACAGCGCCCTAGGGTGTGCCTCTGGTGCTAGGCCAAAACGGGCGCTCCTAAGTCCCCCTAAATGAATATCCGCTGTTCTGTCGCTAAGAAAACTGGCGATGTAGTTGTAGGCCCGTACACCCACATCCATTTCGGACAAACCTGTCAGTATAGAGGCATGCGACACGTTATCAAAAGCCTTACTGACATCCAGGCCCAATATGGTACGGGTGGCTCTTACGGGTCCGGGGTGTAAGATGTCGTTTCGGATCTGCCACATGATATCTTGCGTGGATAGATTCGAACGGAAGCTTATCATGGTATGCGGGAAAAGTTAACCGCGTTTTTCGAATTCGTTCAGTCTGCCTGAAATGACATGCGCCAGTACTTTGCCTATAGGCAAGACGTGACTGATATGGGACGCGGATTTTCTCAGCTCACTTTCTTGCCCGGCTTGGGCATGAAGATGACTTTTGCATGTTTGTACAGTCTTATCCCTTCATGCTGGTAGCTAGGATTATTTTATTACGGAAGGCCACTCTGGTGAATGGCTTCTAAACTCGCAGGATCAGATGGATGGCATAAATATTTATTTACAAGAAATATAATGTAAACTTTGTCCTCTTGGCTGCCTGATATGCATAGGCATAACAGCATGTAAAACAGCAACGTCTATAGCACTGCAGCCAATAATTAACACAATGTCGATATTTCGAGATGTGCGCGAATCATTACATACCAGCATAAAATCGGAGAACATTTTAATAGGACAAATCACCGTGCAATCAAAGCATGAGGTCCCTCATACACCCTTGATAAGTATCTGTGAGGATACCTCTAGCCAACGAGATGCACCCAAAATAGCTCAAAAAGTTGTACAGCCGTAAGCAAGCCCACTCGTTTAGTGAAAGAAAAACTTTTCAAAATAAATCTTATGGCGTTTTATGGTACAAAGCTCTGCTACCAAAACCTATCACATGACATAACTGTACTTCAATGAAATGGCTGCCTTAACAGTCAGAAAATCCTGCACTTATTCGTATTTCCAGCTATATTTCAAATTTCGCATTGTTTACTGCTACCCCGAATTAACCACAGCTACTTGCTTACATTGATAGCAGATAACCAGGCTTTCCAAGCAATTAGATCTTTCAACAATAGCCATCAGCTTTGCATTTCGCTGTTTTAGATTTGAACGTAACGGCTTCTTTATTTAAAGCCGGGGTTGTGTTGAAACGATCCACGGATAGGTATGGACGGAGCTGAAAAATTGATACGACTACTGCTGGCTCGTAATGAATTTCTGAATTCGGTCGAGAGAGTATTATGCAAGAGCGGGTACACGAGAGGCTACACGAGCGCTTAATACTCTCATTCTTAGCTTTAAGAAGGCGCTTCAGGCTAACGTCCGCAGGTGGTTAATCTCCAATGCAACTGAGCTTGGAGATCAGAGATAAAATGCGCGCCTCATTAAATTCTCGGTACCCTAAATCATGGCGACACAGAAACTGACGATAAATGAGAAAGAAAAGGAAACGTTACACAAATACAAGCAATCCTTCTGCGAAACCTGAATTGGAGAACGAAGACCCCTTGCGATATCTCTCATTTGCCAGTTGAAATTTTGCAATAACTTCACGAGTTGAGGGAGCAATAACTGGCTGGCGATCGGGACGAATGCACGTGGACGGTATGTGCATGGAGACACACATATTGCGGTATAGGAATTACGCTGCGACACATGCATGGTTCAGTATTCTGTCTGCGGTATGGTATTTTTATTTGCGGTTCTGCTACTAGCAATAGAATGAAAATATTTGTCAGGCATTACACGACATAAATAAATAAATAAATAAATAAATAAATAAATAAATAAATAAATAAATAAATAAATAAATAAATAAATAAATAAATAAATAAATAAATAAATAAATAAATAAATAAATAAATAAATAAATAAATAAATAAAACCCACATCGACGTTTTATTTTTGTTTGTTTCAATTGCGGGCAGTTTACAACATGCTTAGTACCATTCTACAGATCAGATATGGTTGCCGCCACCATTAACCATCAGCGTGAATGGCCCTACATGGGAACATGGAATCCGCTTTCATGGCTATAGGCTCCGTCCATTATTTCCATGACTCGAGCCGGCTTTTACTACACTGCACCGCAGGTTCATACATCTTTAAGCAAAGGTCTTGGACATGGTAACTACGTCCTCATTTACCTCCTGGATGGATACTTCAACATACTAGCAAAAAAATCATTAGTAGTTTCTGCGCTATTTCCACAAACTACGGTGCATAGTGGTCGTGGTCTGTTATTCTCCGCATTTTGAGACTCGATACCTTCTCACGAGAACGAAAAGAAACATTACAGTACGGCTAGTGTGGTTGCCCAATGCGGGCGATTGGCAAGGAGTGTTCGCGATCCATTTTCTTGCATCATCTGCTCTTTCTTTGTCTGACGAAAACAAAGTGAACTCAATAGGAACGTTTTGGAAGACTATCAGCAGCGGCACGCACTGCTATTCCTCGAATTTTACCCCTCACATAAAGTTACACGCACTTTGATTGTTTGGGCAAATTATGCATGCTTTTGTCATTCAGACCCATTTACTACCACCTAAAAAATTTAAAAAATGGACTAACAGAGGTGTACAGCACGACGAATGATAACACGGGGCACTAGGTATGTGCCCGAATAGACAACTTGGGAAAAAGGATATGTCTAACTGGACAAGCAGAACAAAAGGCAAGAACTGAAGAAGACGGCAAAAAATAAGAAGTATTCGGCTAGGAAGTTGGCAACATAATTGTACAAGTGTGGAGAAAGAAGTGCAGTGAACAAAATGTAACGAGTGAGTGCAGTGAGCGAGAAGTGAGGAAGTCGGCCACAGAATAACGAAGGATTCGACTACAAGGAAGTGCGTAAAAGTGCATTTCATTTGCGTCACTTTGTACAAATATTTCCGTTATTGCATTACGTTTGCTTAACACTTGTGCGAACATCAAGAAAAGCTGCGCTTAACACCGATTGTCATACAAGCGCGGAGATCCAGTAATTTCTTATAAACTTTTTTAAATTGCTTGTAAAACTGCTGGTGTCAGCATACTCAGTGCGTACTCTGAAACTTCATGTGTGCGATTAGGAAACTATGTAAACAAACACGTTGTAAGATAAGACCCCGACCCGCTTGAGGATTGACCGGCGGAGCAATGCCTGGTATACCGATCATATAAGCGGCATAGAAAAAACGCTGAAGGCGCACACTATACCTGCGTAGATCTGACGCTGAGGTTGACTGTTGAGGAACTGCGATATATATCTTTGTTAGAACGTCGGAAACATTCTGACTACTTATTACAGGAAATTCGAACAGAACGAGGTCGGTTTTCAAGATTTCAGGAATTTGCAAACCAGCTATTATAATCTGGCAGCTGCCCCAACGGTGGAGCTGTAAAGAGAAATTAGCCAATGTATCGAAGTATTTTGCAATACAAATGGTGAGTATCGATCGATAACAATCAGTTCTCCACTGTCTTGTATCTGTATCTCAAGTACTTATCGTCTCAGTATCTTGTATGTACAATTTAAAGGTATCGTTGTCCAGCCCTGGCGAGCAATGATTATTCTGATATACATAACAAAGGTGGCATTGTGAAGGCTGTTAATATATAAGCAGAAAAAAAATAGCATTATTTTATTTCTTCTCAGTGTCTAACTCATGCTGTAATGTGTGAAACTGCCGATAAAGGACCGCTATGATGTTGTAGTGCACACATATGCAATATGCGAGTTTGGAATCATCAAACGTGAGAGAGGATCGCTGTGAAGCAGGCGGAACAAGTTTTAATGTTATGCTTGACAACGGAAATCATCCTTGCACTAATTCCTGAAAACAAACTTCATGAACATGAAATGCCCAGTATTAACCAAAGCAACAAGAACCCAAGCAATACAAAGCAAAACACTGAAACGGGTGCGAGCAATCCTTTAACGTCGACGTAACTTAGAGCAATGGACCAACAGCTAGGCCAAGAAAAAGGTTATTAATGTCCCGGCAAAAACCTTTTTTTTCATATTTGCAGAGTTTTATTTTTGTTCCGACTGGAAAGCCGGCAATTTCCAGCATACGTCAACTCATGCAGAAGAAGCACACTTCAGACCCAGCGGTCGTAGCGGTTCATTAATCAATGTCTTTTTCTACCCGAACTCCTGCTTGCTTGAAGTAGCAGTAATGCAGAAGCGTTGCCTCTGCCAGTTAGGACGTAATATAGCACATGCGGAGTTTAGAAGATAGGTGCAAAGTTCATATGTACACTTTCATGAGGAAAGTGGTTCGCTCTATAACCTTTCTCGAAATGTCAATGAGTTCGTAAGTTAAAAATTAATGATCAATGATGAGCACTGGGATTTTGTACTGCGGAATCATTTCTTTAATCCATCTTTGAATGGACCGAACTGATTGAATGAATCACTCAAATTAAAAACTGGCATTTAGTTGTTTTTTTTGAGGGGAGTGGGTAGCCAGGAGGACCCCCTCCCAGCTATACCTATGGATATAAAAGCGGACACTGGCACTCTGAAACGGCGCCCACCCCTACGTATTTGACTTTTGAGCCAACAAGAATATCCTTGCAAGAGCTAAATTAAAATAAATACCGTTAGAAGTTAAAAGATTCAAACTACATTCTTGTGCAGCAGGCGCGCCGGCGTAACCAACGAAGCAAGAAGAAAAGATAAGATGAAATGCGATTCAACTTTTCGTTGAATTCGATGAAATGCAATGTCTTCCTGGGCGATTTGGGGGTGAGAATAAGTGTAGAAAGCGTATCAATTACTGTGAAAGCCGCACTGGAGCGACAACGTTTGATTGACGCCAACGAGAGGTTGCCTTCCAACTTTTTCTCATCAGTTATCATCGTGAAGGTTATCTCGATCACCATTATCATTATCATCAGCAGCAGCATCATAATAAGAATCACCACTACCATCATAATCGTCGTCGGCGTCTTCATCATTATCATTATCAGTTATCATTATCTACTTTGACGCATTTTTAGATTGCACTATCTTCGGGACCGACCCACAAAAGAGCCTAAAAATAGACGTTGCAAAGTGGCATACCAGATACGGAAAAGCGGTGGTTACTCACCAAGGAAGACATTGTCTTCAAAAATCACATCTTCCGCTTGTGCAATGGAGGCATAAACGTTCAGACCCTTTCCCCTATCCAGAAAATGCGGGTAAGCAAAGCTTGTGGCACGACGACCCTGTCGCAGGCGTTCCGCTTCGTTTGCTCTAAATTCAGGGTTCTCGGCTCTTCGCTGACGTTATGCCAGGGCTTCGGAAGCCCTCACGCAAGAGTCGAACGACAAGCTTCGCTTAACCCAATTTTCTCGACAGGGCAAGGGCTGGTGATTTTGTCTCTTTGGATCCCACGTGTGACAAGGGTGGTTCAAAGGCGCGTCGGGAACCTGAGCCCACAGGGGTATGTGCCATTGAGCTTGGACCATTTCTACACTATCACCAGGATCGGCCCACTTTTCAGCGAGACACCACCACCACCACCGCCGACATTTGTGAGCCTATAAAGCTTCACTTAAAATCTTTATGCACCGCAGGGCCGCAGGTAGCTACAAAGAGCTGAATATATGTTCAGAATACTTTTCTTGCGTAAGCACCATCCAGGGGTGCTATAACGTAAAATGATTCCAAACTGTTTTGATTCCAAACTCCTGATGTCAAATTTACGTAACCACCGACGCAAGCATCACGCGGTGACCCGCAGCGTTGTCTGAACAACCCCTCAAACACTCTCCTCGTTTATAGGAGGTCACCTTTGTTCGCTTTCAAAACCAATAACATTCTCCACACTCAGCGGTTTTTCTTATCTAATTGGCTGACAAGAGGCGAGGAGCACGCTCTAGTGGAGCGGGTTTCGATGGGGCCGAGCCAGCACAGTGAAAATAGATAACCGCATGAAGAGGGAGGTGCCGGCTTCTGCGATTGGTCCGCTTCGCCTTACTTAGATTGCGGTGGCTGGTCGAAAATCGCGGCGGCGTGCAACGGAAGGATAAGAATGCCGCTAAAACGGATCCTCAGCAAGGAAGAGTTGGCAGAGAGATGTCGTATGCATGCCGAAAGAGCTCGATAACCTTTTACTGCCACGCAAAAAGGTTTATCATGCGCAAATAAATACATGCTCACCGGCAGGTTCGAGTAGCGAGGGCTGAGCGATCGGCGGGCAGCCATCTTCTATTCCTTTCGGAACTGGGCAGTCTGTGGCTATTCAGAAAAATTTTCAGTTTTGTTCGGCATATTAATGTACTTTTTTCGCGTATACGTCACTTCGACGTGGTGAACTTTCGCGGTTTTGTGAGGTCGCGTGACAGACAGGCGAAGTGGGCGTAGCCACAAAACATTGGACCAATAGCAGAGGGCTAACGGTGAAAAGGCGTCGAATCAGGAATGATTATTTTTCTTTTGTGCGGTTGAATCATGCATAATCAGTGTGTACATGTTATATCAGATGGGGAGCTATCGCGGTTTTCCTGACGTCGCGTGACAGACAGGCGATGTTGGGAGTGGCCCGAAAATGTTTTGACCAATGGTGGACGCTGATTGCAGAAATCGGAATCTAGACAGTTTGGAATCATTTTACGTTATAGCGCCCCTGCAGATTCACTATCGACACAGCGGTCGTCTCGTTGTTACAGTGATCGCTACAGTAAGTAGCGGGGCGAACCGGAACTGAATAAAAGACCAGAGCTGAATCAGAACATTAATTTACTCTCCCTTTTTTTTCTTTAAAACGAAACACAGAAAAAGGAGATATTTTTGTCTCAGTTTCGCTCGCTTTTTTTTGCAGCTTTTTATCCATGCGTTCTACCCGCCCCGGTAGCTTTGTGGCTACGGCGTTTCGCTGCTGAGCTCGAGTTCGCACGTTCGATCCCGCCCACAACACTTTGACGGGAGCGAAATGCAAGAACACTCGTTCACTATAAGTTTAGGTGCACGTTAAATGACTCCAGGCGGTCAAAATTGGCACGTAATACTACGTGCCGTAAGATTACGTGCCACTCTCATTAATGTGATAAGCCTCCAAAAGTTCTCTTGCTAACGTAGCACCACTATTGCCAATTATCCTAATCTCACGCAGTAGTACGTGGCTCGCATCTCACATCGTATCACTAATGCAACGAGTTGCATTTGTGATACGTCTGTTTTTATGTTTGACAGTCAGATGCAGCTGTTAAAAACATGACTGTAATCACTCTAGACGACGCTGACGCACGCATGCGCATTTGTTGAAACTCCCTGCTCTGCTGTAAGAAGTAAAAGAATTCAAGTTCAGCGCCCGACCTGTCGTTTCCTACGTTTATTTCTATGTCTTTGTTTCCTGTTAGCGCAACAATGTATTCCTCACATTCCAGTACAAATTTGTGAGTCTCGTATATAAGGTGATCATTTTTTTAGCTTTACGTCTTTGAGCTGGATCATTCAGAGAGGTGGACATTAGTTGCACGAGAATTCGAAACACCTATTAACTAATTAACGAAAATTCACAAACTTTCTTTTTAATTAATTACTGTACGACACATATTGCAATTTACGAATTTTAGCCTGTGAGTTTGCAACGCGTATCCACTTAAAATTAATTTCGAAAATGACACCAGTTTGGAGATATCTGCCATCAAGCTCGCCGTAAAAATGCACTGTTGTTCCACTTACTTTTTTGAGAAAGCGCTCTTTCATCCATTGAAGCAGAAAAATAACTGGAGCACCCTTGTATCATCGTCTCACATTTAGGGAAATAATATCTCGAAACTGGCGGCATCCTGAAAATTCATTTCAAGTGGATACGTCCTGCAAGCCCAATAGCTACAATTCGTAAATTGCAATATTGGCCGTAAAGTAATTAATTAAAAAGGTAATTAGTGAACTTTTCTTAATCAGTTGCATATGTGTTTCGATTTCTCGTGCTAGTAATGTCCGCCTCTTCGAATGATCCAGCTTCAGGACAAGAATTATGCCATCTGCCACAGGCGATTTTGAAGAATTTCATAAAACCTAAAAATTATCATTCCGTAGAGTTGACACACTACCCTTCGGAAACAATCAGAATCAGAATCAGAATGAAAATTTTATTACTATTAAAGGTTGGGACATATTACAAGTATTTAGTATACAGAAGGAGGTCCCATAGTCAAAGACTGTATCGGGACCTCCTGTACAAGAGCAATTATGATAGTTAACATCCTAAAGCAACAGTAGCAAACAATAAAGTAGTACACAAGCAAAAAGAAAAGAGGGTTAACAGAACAAAATACCCAGTAAATTGTAAAGAATAACAAGGTTTAGCATATCTCATGGGAACAAGAACAATTGAAAAAAATTTAAAAATTTAAAATTAATAACCGTTTTATTTGCTTTGTTACAAGAATAAAGAAATAAAAAGAATGGATGAAACAAAAAAAATACATCAAATAAACGGGACACACTAAATCTTCTCGTTAGTCTTTCAACAATAAGTGATTTTTTAGTTCTCCTTTAAATTTGTGTAAGGATCTTGAATTTTTCATTATAAGTGGAAGAGTGTTCCATATTGATACGGATGTGAATTCTACGGTCTGTTTACCGTAGTTAGTGCGGACTCTTGGTATGAGAAAATTGTTGTTCAAGGCGAATCTGGTGGTACTGTAAATCATCAGGTTAGATGGTGATAATGTGATCAGTGGTAGCTCGTTATTCAGAAATCTGTAGAAAAAATACCTAGGTTGTATTTAGTGAGTTCAGAAATAGTAAGAATGTTACTCTCATGTAGTAGAGATTTGGAATTATAAAAACGTGAACTGCAAGTAATTATTCTTATGGCCTGGTTCTGAACTATCTGGAGAGACGCAATATGAGTATTATAGGTGTTTCCCCAACATACTATACCATAAGTAATATGAGAGTGGACAAAAGAATGATAAAGTGAGAGTAATGTGGTACGCGTGAAGTAAGGGCGTGTTTTAATTAAAATGCGTATACCGTAAGCAATTTTCTCTTTTATGTGAGCTATATGATTTAGATATTTCAGATTACAATCAAGTAGAATGCCGAGTAAAGATGAACATGTGCTTGGAGGAAGACAGTGGGGACCAAAAGTGATAGGCGGAATGGATGTTAAATATTGCTGATGAGAAGAAAATACGACAAATTTAGTTTTAGTTGCATCATAAGATAACATGTTCACAATGCACCACCTTAGAATATTTTCTAAATCAGTATTTAGTTCGGTAACGAGAGAGGAGATATCTTTATGAAATGTGAATATAGTGGTATCATCAGCGTATAGAATGCATTTTGTGAAAGACAGACAATTAGGTAGATCATTAATATAAATCAAAAACAGAAGTGGCCCCAGGATAGAGCCCTGGGGCACACCAATGTTAGTAGTTCGCTGACGAGAATACACATTGGAAATAAAAACCACTTGAACTCTGTTATATAAGTAGCTTTTTAATAGTAAAAGGGCAGGGCCGCAAATTCCAATTGCCTCGAGCTTAGCGAATAGGATATTTACTGTGCAGAAACGCCGCGCTACGTAGCTATACGACCTCGACGCTCAGAAACCGGCGAGGAGTGCGGCCAGCCTGTTTGGGACGTCAGTAGGAGGAGACGTGACTTCGACGCTGCTGGAGGGCAGAAAACAATCAAATGCTCATCGCCGGCGCCTTTTCCGCGTGCGTAAAGAAACTGCAGAAAGCTCGCATGCAAAATAGTTTTATGTAATTGACCATAAGAAAGAAACGAAAAAAATTAGACATTGTCCAGACAAGTGTCGAACCGACGCCCTTACGCGCCTGAGTTGGATGCCACATGACCGTGAAGCGTGTGGAGCGATACATTTTCCTGAGTGAACATTTCGCGTACAGCTTCCACAACATTGTACCCCAAGTGTAAAACGACCCGCCGCCGTCGCCCAGTGGCTATGGCGTTGCGCTGCTGAGCTCGAGGTTGCAGGTTAGATCCCGGTCGCGGCGGCCGCATTTCGATGTGGGGGAAGTGCAAAAACGCTCGTGCACTGTGCATTGGGTGCGCCTAAAAAGAACTAAAGGAAAAACAGGTGGTCAAAATTAGTCCGTAGCTCGCGACTACGGCGTGCCTCATAATCAGGTTGTAGTTTTTGGCACCTAAAACCCCGAAATTTAAATTTATAATAAAATAAATAGATAATTAATAAATCAATAATTATAAAACTGAGTATAGTCATCCGCTTAGGACGCGCATATTCCCACGTCTCATAGACTGGTCGCACGGGATTCGAGCTGAAGAACTTGCTCCTACTGTTCCGTCGATTCAATGGAACTGCCGTGGTTTCCTGCGTTGGATGGACTCGGCTTGTTAGTGTTTTTAAAACACTGCACTGTTCAGAGGGGCGTACATCTTAACACCTCGTTAAACGTGATCAATATGTACGAGTATGTGTCAACAATTGCAGTGGTTAGAACACCAGCTCACAAACTAAAAGTCATGAGCTTTAAGCCCGCACGTTGACAAGTTCTTTTGTATCTTTTCCCTGCTGATAAGCCGACGACACGCCCACCCACCGACCAAAGCCAAGTATTACGCGAAGACCTGTTGGTGATATGTATAATGGCTGTCGCCATTAAAGCTCGCGAACACGCGAAGTGTTACAGTGACTCATGTGGAGGCTGCAATGTTCCAGGCAACACTCCATCTTTTATGGCAGTGCTAGAGCACAGTGCAATAAATGCTGCCTTCTACTACTCTTAATATGTAAGCCGGGGTTGTATTTTAAAAAGATACCGGCTTATGTCGAGGCGTATCGTTCGACGAGTACTAAAAAGTTTTGACTGTGTTTAAAGTGACACAATATTGATTTCGCAGATGACAATTTCCGCAAATTCGACGACACTTGCTGCTTATACGCCATCATCTACAGCGCTTACACGTGGATGAACGTGTAGCCAAGGGATCGTACCCTACGCCAATCAGTGACCGTGCTCTGACTCACCGCAGTAGGTCTGTATTGCTCAACTTACGCATCGAATGTGTAAATGTCGCATATCGCCTTCACCTACAAGGACGTCCGCCGAGCCCTTTGTGTCTCGCTTCTAGGACACTGCAGCGGAACGCTTGAGCACTTGCTCTTAGAATGCCCAACTTCCCGCAGTTATCGGTGTGTGCTGCTTAGGAAGTTTCAACAACTTAATCTTGCACGAACTGAGCTTAATGATATATTAAGCACAATGACATGCCATAACTGAAACTTGGTTATCTGACAACGGCAAAAATCTGTATTGCTTCCGAACTATAAATCGGAATACTGCAATAGATCAACTAGCAGTCATGGTGGTGCAGCCATATATATTTCTTCTAATATTGCTTATCATCGAAGACATGACCTATCCTTAACCGTTACTAATTGTGAATCTGTTTGGATCGAACTCGGTAACTGCTTCCTTGCTCAAGACAACAAGAATGTTATATTTGGCTGCATTTACCGTTCTCCCTCATCGTCATTCAACGATTTCTGTACCAATCTTGATCATATTTTGCGTACTGTATCACTAGAAAATAAAGATGTTGTTATAATGGGTGATATAAACCTTAATTTACTCGATGAAACATCACCCATCTCTATTAACTGTAAGGGTTTGTTCCATAGCTACGGATATGATTGCCTAATTGATGTTCCCACACGCGAAGTCTCGAATGGCACTGGCACACTTATTGATCATGCTCTTTCTAACTTGCTTTGTTCTCCAGAGGCGAACGTTTTGCAAATCGACATCAATGATCATTACCCCTTGCAGTTACGCTTCAATTCTAATGTGCGACCTAGCCCACCTTCACATACTAAACTTGTTCTGGACAAAGATGGCTTCATAACTGCTGTTGCTAATACTAATTGGTCTGAAATCAAATCCTTAAACGACCCGCAGAAAGCCTTTTCCACATTTTTTTCACTACTTATATCATACTTACGACAGTTCACTTCCAAGAAGAAATGCAAAAAAAAAAAAAAACGTGGCATTTCCTCACAATCCATGGATCTCACAGTACTTATTAGCAGCATTGCGCAAAAGGGATAACTTATATAGGAAAACTAAAAAGCAACCGTTTAACACGAACTTACGGGCCCGATATAAAAGCTTCTGTAACACGCTTAACTGTAAACTAAAAACAGCTAAACGACTGTATTTCGAGCAAAAAATTTTACAGGCAGCAAATAACACTAAAAAAAGTGGGAGATTGTTAACTCCTTTTTAAACAGAAACACTAGACTAGATCAGGTATCCAGAATTTTAAGTGATGGAGTTGAGCACAAATCCCCTCCTGATATAGCTGAGGCTTTCAGCAGTTTTGTCTTTCGTACCAATATACCTCCTCCCACACAGATCGTCAAGATGAACCGTCTTCCTCATCCATTTTTTTTATTTCCTGCAACGCCGGAAGAAATAGCTTCTGTTACAAATAATCTAAAAATAACAAGAGCTGGAATTGATGAGGTGCACCCTGCCAACATTAAATTACTTGCGCACTTAATCTCAGATGTACTTTCATTGATTGTTAATTTATTATTCAAGACTGGTTTATTTCCATGTGAACTTAAGCGTGGCAAGGTCATCCCAGTTCTAAAGAAAGGCGATAGCTCATTACTACATAACTACAGACCAATTTGTATTCTACTATTCTTCGGGAAAGTCATTGAGAAACTAATTGAAATACAGCTAACGAAATACCTCTGTAAGTTTAACGTCCTCTCTTCATGCCAGTTTGGTTTTCGTCCTGGATATTCCACAGAGCTGGCACTCATTCATCTTACTGACCAACTAAAAACATTTATCGATGAAGGATTTCGTGCGGCCTCAGTTTTTATCGATCTAACACAAGCATTTGACAGCATAAATGTCAGCAAATGTGTCACACACACACACACACACACACACACACACACACACACACACACACACGCACACACACACACACACACACACACACACACACACACACACACACACACACACACACACACACACAGCACGCACCCAACTGCAAGCCATGACAATGTTTCGGAAGATCTGCTGGTATCCAATATATGCGAGATATTACATTTAAATGAAGGTTCAATGTAATGTAATCCCTGAAGTTCTTCAGTTTTAATGAAATACTGTCTCTGCGCTGTAGGGGCTTCAGTCCATCTTAATATAAGGCGCAATTTATTCTGTGATTGCATAGCTTTCTCTTCGTTCAGGATTTGAGAATGCCTTCCACATGCGCTGCAACTAATTTTTATTGGTCTGGAGAGTTCCTCCTCATGATTCGTTTCCCCTATACTGCTTGCTTGGCTTAGATAAAATGCTGTCCTCCACAAGTTCAAGAAGCTGACTACCAATCACGAACTCAATGTTCCTTGAGAAACCACTGAACAGACGTTTTCGGCATATTAAAGTTCAAGCTTACCCTTATAACGCCGGTTCGTGATCTCAATCCTTTGCAACAGGTTACCTCCAGCCTTGCTGAGCTAGACAATGTCACCCGGTAATACCACAAATGAGGCAGTGCAGGGTTGACATGGGTTGGGCCTCTTTTGAAGTCAGAGAAGCACAGAGCAAAATTAGTTTTGAAGAAAGGCTCAGGAACATGGATGAAAATAAATGGGCGGCTAAAGCGCGCAAGTATCTCTACATGAAAAGCGTGGACACAGAATGGAGGAAGAGGTCAAGGAAGTTGGCAACCAAGTACAGGATAATCGAAACTGCAAATAGACAACCAGGAGTCATCAGAAAGAAAGTGAGAGAAATAGAGACCGTGAATTGGATGCAAAGAATGGAATAAAAAAGGACAATGGAGATTTACAAGAATGAGAAGAAAGAAATTAGAAGGGAAAATCTGTACGATAACACAAAGGGCAGTGCCTTGCTATTTGAGGCTCGAGCCGGTTGCCTAAGGACGAAAACATATCGGAACAAATATTCGGAACTAGATGAGACATGTGCATGCTGCAGTAAAGATCCAGAAACCGCACATCCTGATGGAATGCGACGGGATCCACCCAGCGAGAACCGTAGGTAACGTGCAACTCCCAGAAGCGCTTGGTTTCAAAGTGGAAGGAAATATAAACAGATCAGCCGTAAAGATCAGCAAGAGACGATTCGAGTACTGGTGGAAAAAAAGCAGGGAAAAGATGGATACTACCTGATCTCTTAAAATCATAGGCAGCGGCACAAGGTAAATTTTTGAAAAATAAAAATAAAAATGAGAGGTATACAAAAATGCTAGATAAAGAACATGTATAGTATACCTGATTAAATCAAGCAGGCTAGGTGACTATTTGTCGCCGCCCCGTTTCAAAGGGGATGCCAATAAATCATCATCATCATCATCGGTACCGCGGAAAAAAGAACGCATCGTTCAAATATTAGTTCAAGCAAAGATTACAGGTGACAGTGAACGTTGGTTGTCAAAAATACGTGAGAAAAAGAAGGCTGCACCTAGAATATTTTGGAACCACATTAACTCATTAGGCAGGAAGTCGTGAACAGTACAACAACATATCCTTGACGAAGATGGAAACAAACTGGAAGGAGACGCGGCATTAAATTACGTTCGAAAAATAACAGCCGAGTCATTTCAGGGCAATGGCGAGGTGGTCTCTCAGGTAAAAAAAGAATGAACGAGAACCAAACGGAAAAGGAGTTGGTCAAACGCAAAGTAAGAGAGGCTGAGACAATGTCATAGGTGGCGGCAATGGAAAAGAAACCTGCTATGACTAACTACCTCAAGGGAAAAACGAAATCAGGAAAGAAACAATTTATGATAACTCAAGGGGAAACATCTTACTTTTCGAAGCGAGATCCGGATGCCCTAGAACGCGTAGTTATAAAGCAAGGTACGCCAAGGATGAAGACGCATGTGCTTGCTGCGTTAAAACTAGAGAAACGACGGACCATGTTTTACTGGAATGTGAAGGAATTTATCCAGCTGCCAGTCTAGGCTCCTCTGACCTCCTTTTTAAGCCCTTGGGTTCAGGGATAGCGGAAGGGGGGGGGGGGGGAAGTAAACATGTCCGCTATAGAAATTATAGTAAGAGGCGGTTGGAAGTTTGGTGGCAGAAAAGTAGGGAGACCTCGAACAACGGAAACGTACAGAAACAGAGTTCCTAGTGGTGGTTTAAAAAGTTTGATGTTTGGAATTCTTTGTGGTTTTGTGTTTTCTAAAAAGTAAAGGTAGGACATTAGGCAAAAATAATAACAAGAACTTAGTGGCGCCCCCCCCCCCCGCCCCCTCCCCCCGTTTCAAAGGGTATGCTCATAGCATCCATCCATCCATCAGTCAAACTGGGACTTGACCTGTATAATGCGTTTTGGATACGCGCGTGCGTCGGGGCAGCAGCAAACAATTAATAAATTAATAAAAAAAGGTCTTAGGGCCTTCATATTTTCATATAAGACGGTTCATATTGCTTCTGGAAAGCTGTCTTCCCAGCAATGCATCTCCTTAAAGTGAAGCCGACTTTAAAGAGATCGGTGTAAGCTTGGTCTTTGTAAGCTGGCTTTCCCACGTTACCTGTTGCAGTGAAGCCTACTCATAAAGAAAAATTAGATGCGAACGGGGACCTGATAACGCTATTGTGTTCCGCTCTTAAAGGCGAAGCTTAAACGTCCTCCAATTTTTGCTCAAGTTGGGCATCGGATGCGTTAACGTACCACATGCCTTCACCGGCAAGGACGTGCGCCGGTTAAAAAGAAATGACGATGACAACATGAGGCCAACGGAATGACGACGCTGAACTGACAACAACAATAGGACGACGACGACGACGACGGATTGACGACAACTGTATGACAAAGACGGCATCACGAGGACGTTATGAGCACGAATAGAAGACGACGACTGTATGATAACGACGCAATGACAACGATGGTATGATTACGAAATGTGGACCCCTGATCGCTATGTCCATCGATAGCCGCTCGCACTTTAACAGGGAAGCTGTTCTAGCTAACCGTAATAAGTGCCGCCTGCTGCCGCGAAACATCGCCGAGCTATGACGTCACTGCATTGCCTAGCAACCATCTCGCGGAGCGGCGTGTGCCTCGCCTCCTGTCCGTGCCAAGCACATGTTGCCTTGACATGGGACGTTAAGAAGAGGGAGAGCATACTCGGGAGAGGGAAAGAGAAAGTGAGAACGAGATAGATAAAGAAATTGTAGCAGCACCAACGAGGCAACGCGCAGAGCTGCTGCTGACGCCGCCCGCGTTGCCTAGCCGCGCATGCACCGGCGCAGTAGCGATGACGTCACCTCGCGTTGCCTAGTAACCGCCGTAGGTGCGCGCTCGCTTCGCCCGACACAGAGACTGCTCCACCGAGCACCCCCCAGCTGCGCGTTACTGCGCGTGCGCCCCGACGTCATCCCGGCGTGTCGTCTGCTGCGCGCCGCCCTTACACTGTGCATAGCTTTCGCCCAGTGTGCATGCGCTTGGCCTCAGAGTTTGCCATAAAAGGGGCTGCGCCTAGTCGTGTCAACTTTCGCTAGATATCGAGCGGCTAGCCTCCAACGCTTTCGGCGTCGGCAAGCAACAGCGTTCTTGGCACTGTGCCAACCTTGGTTAGCCTGCCTGCGTTTGTGGCACACCAGGAACGTTGCGCTCGTAGGCGCCAACGCGTCCAGCGCTAGTCACGCGCAATGTCGCGAAAGGGAAGGTACCTCCGAAAATGATTGCTCGAAAATACCTTCCCTACATTCGTAGTTAAGTTAAACCAAGTTAAGACCTAGCAGCAACCAAGTTAATACTTGGCAGTAGCAGCCAGTAAGACTTGAGGATTGACAGTTTCGCTGTACCTAAGCTTTGCACGACCGAGTGCAAACTTGCCCGTTTTTTCTATATACGAGTACACAGTGACATTAAACTTATCTCTATGCTAACTGGTCACGCACCAGCGAATAAGTCTCTACGTTCCTCTCAACAACACAGCCTTATCTCCATCACGCATATTTAGTGGCCGCTCGTGCAAACTGGATCCATTGTTTATAGAAAGATTCCCTAGAGGAGCGAGCGTATGTCGGGTATGCCATGTTTTGGCTGAATTTCCAAACCAAATTCCCACTTACCTTCCGTCTTCGAAGGAAACAGAGAGAGCTATATTTAATGGTATTTCAAGGTAAGTGAAACATAGCTTTGCGACTCGTATTATACAGCGAAATAGCACTTCGTCGGTAGGCATAAGTGCTCGTCAAGCTGGTTAGGCATTTTTTTCTTATTCATTCCATATGCATGTTCTCATAGAAACAAGACAAACACACAGGAAAGAGAGAACGAATTAACAAACTGGTTTGCTCGCAAAGCTCGCGGGTAGTGCGCAGGGAGGTATCTCACCCTATGTTCACACTTGTGCTAGAAGCTTAATCTATGGACATATGGTCCCATATATGCGTTAACCGGAAAGAGACGCTCAGGCGTGCACTCATATGCTCATACTGCCAGACGTACCCCTCCGTAGCAACAGCACCACTAGCACCACCAACATGAACGCCACTATAGTAACTTTCGTAATCCAGCTGAGGTACGGAGGTGTGTTACGCGCGACAGGCTATCTTTAGTAAATATGTAGGGTCTCAAAAGACCTACGCTCATTTACAGATGGTAGGTATACGTTTAATATTTCATGGGGATGGCGAATGCCTTTCACAAAATCGTAGAGGGCTTAAATGACTCAAGGAAAACTGCTTTACGTAACGTAAGGTAAGAAAACCTTATGAAGATCATAGCTACTCATCTCCATACTACTAGAAGGATGCCTGCTTGATTTTTTAGGCTGCCCTTTCAGCCGAGATCATTTTTCGTGGTTGCATTATTTTTACTCGCTATCTGTACTTATACCACATGATACACAGAGTATATTCTTCTTTGTAATTTTCGTTTCCATAAGCCCCCTCAAGCAACGGCGAAAGTGAAGTAGGACGCCCAGAATTGTTCTGAACGAACGCTGGCAGCGTCAATCGTCTCCATTTTCTGCCAGTGGCATCTTCGGGGTGCTTTCGGTATGTTCGATCTGCGAGTTCCAGAATAAGCACGTTCGTGTGCGTCGGCGTGCGGCTTCGTTGGGCCACCGGCCAGTCCTTTGAAAGCATGCCGCCCGGTCAACCCTTCCTACAGCGCGCCGGCCACGGCGCACTCTCGCTGCAGCCGCCACTGTGGACGGCCATTGCTTACCACAGATCTAATTTAACGCCGACCGCGTATGCAAAGCGACCTCCGGCCACTGGCCGGCAGCTCGGCTAGGCCCCAAATATTGCCGGAGGTAATATTTCATAAGCGTTTAATTGCGTTCGCGTCGGTGGAAGTTTGAGTAGCTGCCGCGTTTTTCGCAAAGGGCGCCGCCGCTGGCAGGACATCAGAGGTCGACGCGCACCCCACAAACTTTCGTCGGTTTTCCAAACAAAGTGGGAACAGGCCCTACGCGTGCTAAGAAACGGAGAGTCCAGGGGACAATGGCGCACGAGAACTTTGTGCGCGGACGTTTACAGAGCAAACACGCCAGCGAGAGCCCGTTTAATCCGCTGATGAAAATTTTAGTCTTGCGTATACGGTCTCCTTTAGTAGGTGCTTTAGACGGCTTTCTTGCCTTAAACTCGCGTCTTGTTATCCTAGAGCTTTCTTTATTTCTGCGTATTGAAAACATGGATAGAAGAAGGTCCAGCGGACTTCCAACTCACTTTTGTACCTTTATACTTCGGATAGCACATTCCAGTTCAACGATTCTCAGTATTTTATCGCCGAATGTGAGCTCCAGTAACCTGCAATTTTCATTCCTCTTCATACCAAAGAAAATAACCAGAAAGACAAGGGCACAGGTAAATAAATAGGGTAGAAAGCAAATGTAAGGAAATGAGCATTATTTGGTTTTAATCGGGCCATCGAGCTCATGAAAAGGAAAGTCGAAGACGTGAGGTGAATAAGTTCAGCGATAGTACGTGACGCTCGATATCGGTCACTTTCGCCATTGCCTCATTTGGAGTCAAGATATGCCATATATTTATTCGAGAAAGATTACGCTTGCTCCGGAGTATCCAAAGTACCACAATATTATCGACGATATGTTCTGCTCAAATATAACGCGCAGCTGTCGATGTCAACTTGCATTTCTACAAGACATTTCTTTCATTGCCCGGGTTTCCGTTCCAGAATTTATTAATGTGAGCTGAGAAGCCTCGTAAGGAATTCTTTCCCGTTCTCTGAGAGGTCACTATTGAAAAAAAATACACAAAAAAAGGAACAGCATCAAAACAAGAACGAGCTGAATAGAGAGAAAAATGGTTAGGGGGCCGGGAGGGGGAGGGGGGGGGGCAGAAACTTGTGCTGCCTCGCCTGCTTTTCTTTGCATTCTTTCCCATGGGCAGTCGTGCCCGCTTTCAGGAGAGTGCCCGTTATTGCAGGTTAGGCGAGGCGAGCTGTTCCACGCAGCTGTCGGCGCAAGCGCTGTGTTTGTTACTCGCTCACAAACGGTGCGTGCCCGATGCCGCAAAACAGGGGGGAATTCTCGGCAGAGGCAATTGTGTACACACTGCGAAAGAGAGAAAGTCATTTGAAAAAGTTACGTGCCCTGGTGCTGCGCTAATTAGCAGACACTCGCACAAGGCTGCGCGTGACGAACTGCTTAAATAAAGCCATTTATTTTGGGACATAAGTCCTCAGTGCGACATGCAAACGATTCACTCCGTCGCAAACGGGAACGCGTTGTTAGTAAGGGCTTGTTGCGCATGTTTGCCTGCTTCAACTCTTTTTGGCGGTAGTGGTATTTTGCTTTGCTCTGTGCAAAATGTCAGTTTTATGGGGCTTTGAGTGCCCCGGCAACGACCAAAGTTGTTGGGCGGGCATAAAATTAGTAGGTGCAAGCTGTGGGAGAAGGAAATAACGAAGTAAGTGGGACGACAGAACAGTTGACGCTAGTTGAGAGGTGAGACGATTGTCGAAAAGTTGCGTCCTCCTGCGACGTGTGGCAAGCATACAGTAAGTGCCACATATTTTGCTCGAGAAACGGCCGGAATGTCAGCACACGTGGCTATAAATCAGTTCTGCCGTGAAGGTGCTGCTTCGAGCTTAATTATTAGCAGCACTGAAATTAAACATCGCTCTTTGGTTTGCTGCGACCAACAATATTAGCGAAAAGCATTTCTTTTTCTTTTATTTTTTTCTTCCAGCTTTTTTTTTCTTAGGAAGTGAGATAGCTTGACGTACTTCACAAAATAAAAAGCACAGAAAGAACATAAAAACGTGCACAGAACGAACGCGTGACTCAAATGGAAACAGAAAAAAAAAAACTTTGTGGCAGTGAATGTGACGGGCACAATTCGCCTCATGGAATCGACTGCCATGTACAGGGCGTTTCAGTTAACTTGTCTCAATGGGCTTAAATAAAACCACATACACGATATGCGAAAGCAACCAACGCAGCATCGTTAACTGTTCCCTTGGGCTACACAGGTTATCTTTTGCGATCAGTCTAATTTGCTGCGTTCAGTACCAGCAAAAACGCAGAACCTCCCATGCAAAACTCGGAAAGCGTATTAAGATGAATGCGAACGATTTGATTCCATTAAAAGGTCTGTTGTGGGTGTAATTTTTTCGACATCCAATGACTGCTGCATCAGATATCAAAAAGGCCCGTGTCCGGTGCGTTGGGGGCACGTTAAAGATCCCCTGGTGCTCAAAATTAATCCGGAGTCCCCCACTACGGCGTGACTCATAATCAAATCGTGGTTTCGGCCCGTAAAACCCCAGAATTCATTCATGCATCAGATATAAGTACACCTCGCGACTAGCCGCTTGCGTGCACCGACGTCAGTTGATTCAAACATTCATCCAACGAGTGACTGCTGCCGCATGCATGTAAGGTTTATGAATAAGCTGTAAGCAACGGTGATTAATCAAAGGCATTGTCCTTCATTACCCAATTTGTCAATACAACTTACCTGCTTCCGTCACTTGAACACGCGAGATAACGATAAAGCGGGCAGGTAACTATTAAGGCTGTGCCAGTGTTTTCGCTATTTGACAAATCGTGTGAAAGGCAAATAGGTTATGGCTTCGGATGTCAATGCGGCTGGCACAAAAGTTGTGGAATTCGCCTCTAAACAATCGTTTACGCTAAGCGGCTGTTTATAGGTGCAACCTGCCCAAAGCACGGATTGTGCTTTCTAAATTTGTATGAAAGCACGAAGGTTGTGACGCGCTAGAGCCTAAAATAGTCACGCGGTACATTTCACAACTCGTTCGGTTTCTTTGTAGCCAGGAAAGATAAACCCACAACCACTATCTTATTGTAAAAATATCGTTTTAACATTCCTCAATACATTCTATAATTCATCTATGAATGTTTGTGCTTGTAAATTGGTCGTTTAGTGATTTAACTAAACTTTTATACTTAGTCAATTGGACTTACAGAAAATACGTCCCTTGCCATGCCTGAGCGAATGTAATGCGGTAGCATTACGCTCCCCTATCATTGAGTTGTTATCTGCCGAAATCAGCACCTCCATCCATGGGTATACTCGTTCGCCAGTTAGTTACAACAATGTTCCTGAACACTGTATTTGTGCTGCGCGAATAAACTGGACATATAGCAACGCGAACGGCGTACACGGGGACTGACTTCCAGCTGTTTGTTCCGACTGTCCAAACAGTTGGGAGTCACCGCCCGTGTACGTTGCACGTGTTCCTATATGTCCCGTCTATTCGCGTAGTACAAACTCAGTTTTAAAGAATCTCATATAGCAACGCGAACGGCGTACACGGGGGCTGACTTCCAGCTGTTTGTTCCGACTGTCCAAACAGTTGAGAGTCAGCGCCCGTGTACGTTGGACGTGTTCCTATATGTCCCGTCTATTCGCGTAGTACAAACTCAGTTTTAAAGAATCTCCATTTCCTTCTCTTTCATTGTTTTACCATCTACTTCTTTATGGTTATTATATGATCTTTTCGTTTTTTGCCTCCAACTTTCTATATACAGTACATTTATTTTCCTCTACTATGTCTCCACTTGTTTATATCCGCTTCATGTGATACGAATATTACGTATGGTGGTTTTATGCACAAAATCAGTAGCCTTGCAATAACACAACTGCATTCAGAGCACTAAATGCGTGACTGAAGACCAGTTTATTACACAACATTCTGTATGCAATTGCTGGTGGAGCGAGTATTGGCTCCTTAATAGGGACACACGGACATGCATCAGGTGCAAAAACTTATATTGGTATTCAGCAAGCTCACTTTAGTCTTCTGTTAGTCAGCGCATGCTCCTCCAGTCACTTCTCTCCTCCTATTGGCTAGCGCCAAATCTTTCTACCACTCCGAATTCTGCATCAGTGGCTGCCACAAAGGTTGGTATACTATCTTGTACAGTGCTAACTTATTGAAATATTCTTTGGCTTGCTCAAGAGGACAGTGAACCATACTGAAGTGGTTACATTCGCCTTGCTTGATCCTGCATTTTGTAAGGCTTGAAACAAGTTAGCTGAAACGCCTACAGGTATATGTTACAGTCGGTCATTAAATGGCGTATCTGTACATTACATGATTCGGATCTTTATCGCCGCAATTCAATTCAATTCAAGTTTATTACATATATTAGAAATTGTAAATAGTTGTGCTTATACAGAAGGAAGTCCCAAGGTTTAATCACCATTGGCGGGACCTCCTGTGCAAGTAAAATGAGTAGAAATACAAAGTAAACAAGCAAAGCAAACGAAGAAGAGCATTTTTTTTTTCAGGGTTACAGCTGGTGGATGGAACGTGTTGGTTAGGCAAAAGAGGTACCAGATTACTTGATGACTATAACGACTTTTTGCCATAAAGTCGGATAAAAAAATCTGTGACATAGCAGTCGACTTGCCGCGGAGCCATAGAAGGATGCTCCCGACGCTTGCTCTAAGCGTGCGTGGATACAAAAAAAAAAAAGAAAAAAAAAGAAAACTGGGCCCCTTGGAGGTCAAACATAGAGGATGAAGGACGAAGGAAACGGAAGGAGTGGGTGTCGAGTGTTAGCGGCAATGTGTGAAAGTTGGTCATCGGGTTAAACTTTTCTCCTCTGGAGTTTCCAGTCCGCTTTCAGCGAGCGGACAGACGTCGTAGAGATCGCGATCAAAATTACACCGACCACCACGCTCGGTTTCGTGTCTGAAAAGAGATTTCACGCCAGGGCACCTTAAAAGGCTGACCGACTCCGGCGGTAGGGCGAAACAGACGCCCGCAGCAGCTGAGGGTGACACTTCGCCAGGGGAACGCCCGCTCGGAAGCAGAGAGCGCCTAGCTTCCCTCAAAGGTGAATGAGGAGAAATAAATACATACCGAATTAGTAGCAAGCAGAAAAATGGCTGTGCAACCTCTCCGTTAAACCTGCCCAACCGGAAATCAAAAGGGTCAGCTGCGATAGGCTAGTGAAAGAAATAGGCTAGTCCGAGTGATTTGCAAATTGACGCGCTGGCAAGAAAAGGACTCTCAACACCACGGTACCCTGCTCCACGCTTTCTTTCTGTGACGCCATGCGCGAGAGAGAAACAGAAGATAGGAAAGGCAGGGATATTAACCTGACGCCCATCCGGTTTGTTACTCCACACTGGGGGAAAGGGTTATTGGGATGAAGAGAGAGAGAGAGCGAGGACAGACAGATACAGAGCACAGTTTCGCGCACATTTGAAGGTGCCCATCGAGTCTATAAACGGTCGCCAAGATCTGTCGATTTGAGGTACTACAATAACGCTTTAGTGGCTTTCTGTGCCATTGACGCGCACGGCCGTGCATGGTCCAAGCATCTTCGTTTCCGAATATGGTCTAAAGTCCATCCGATTCAATGCTGTCCGGAGAGGCTCACGCTCGGCGTCGTACCGAGGACAGAGACACAAAATGTGGTCAATAGCTTATGTTGTTCGTGGAGCCCTCATTGCGCGTACCTGAAGAAAAAACTGTCGTGGATTGCCCATAGGTACTGAGATTCATGTGCAGGAATACACGGGGGACATCTGTATGCTCCATGCTTCAGTTTTACAGAGCTCTATTTTGAGGATTTTTATGCTTCAGACTTCCAGTGTTGTCCAGTACAAGCAAGTCGAATGTTCGTTCAATGTAGAGCTTATAGGGCCAAGCATTGCGCACGTGTTTACGACTTCCTCGCCGTGCTTCAACATCTGGAACAATCGTGCTCGCCAAAGATAATCCCATCCAAACATACGTTGCTGACGATTGTCTCAGGGCGCATGTTCGTCATCTTACTCGCGTCCCCAATCACCACTTGGCGTTCTTGCCCCCGCAGAGATCTCGTGCCGCGTTTTCTGAAGTTATCATCACCCATCAATATTATCTTATATCAGGATATACACCAGCAGCAAGGCCTTCATTTCATTTGTGGTGTCTCCAACAACCTCCGGTGCGCCTAAGCATTCCGGGCGTAAAGAAGACGGTCAGTCATCCAAAATGAGCAATGAAACAGATGACGCTGCTGTTAATGCAAGCCCTGCATTAATCCTGCAAGCCCAACAGGCGTCGTCGGCTTCGTTGAGCACCGCTCATAACAAGCAGGACCATCACCGAGACTTCACTGGTGGCAGCGACGGCGCACAGGCATTGCCTCACGCATTTTCTCTGCATGTGCAGGTTAGTTCTGTTAAAATTTTGACAATTCTTCTGCTTTTGACCTGTTCGCTGTCGCTGCTGCCACATTTTCTGTTTTTCCTCTTGGTGCTCTTGCGTGCGAAGTTGTTTGGTTGCCGCTTTCTTGCGAACCTGAAATGCCGACAAATTCAGAGCTTGCCAAGAGGATTGAAGCGATTGAGGCTAAACTAGAAACAGAAAGCACTCAATTCACTGACGACATCCTCGGTAAAGTTCTGTTAAGATTGCAGTCCAGTGGGCTCGATGCTGTAGAACTAAAAAAACAAGTTGAAAACCTGGAGGCAAGTGTAGGTCTCTTAAATGACATCATTGAAAAATTGCGGCAGGAAAAGCTACAGCTTGCAGCTGATAATAAAAGGCTCGCATCAGAGAACAAAGCACTGCCTGAAAGGATGGCTGAGCAGGAGCAATACTCCAGAATGAACAATGTTGAGGTTAGGGGCGTCCCCTGTACCCAAGGTGAGGACTGCATCACTGTACTGCAAACCATCGGCACGAAAATTGGGTGTCCATTAACGGTGGCTGACCTTGATGCCGCTCATCGAGTCCCTACAAAAGTGCAAGACAAAAAGAACATCATAGCTAGATTCTGTTCACGCACAAAAAAGGATGAATTTGTCAGCAAGGCACATAAGGCTAAGCTTCACCTAAGCGACATCGGTGTGAAAGCTTCTGTTGACAGCGCGGTTTACGTCAATGAACATTTGACGCCGCAAAATAAGGCACTCTTTTCGAAGGCGCGGGCTTTGAAAAAACAACACAAATGGCAATTTCTGTGGATCAGCAATTGTCAAATCAAAGCCAGAAAAGCCGAGAGAACCAGAGTGTACCGCTTTGCCAATGAATCAGACCTAGCGGTCATTAACTAAAAAGTGTTCAGTTTATACCTGCCTTAACACCTTTTCGTCCATCATGGCGTCATATTGCACAACCAGCAAGTTAAATGACTTCCTTCAGAATAGTAATCGCTCTTTTATTCATTTCAATGCGCGCAGCCTCCGCAAACATTACGATGACTTCCAGAATCTGCTTTCAACTCTTTCTTACACTTTTTCAATCATTGCTGTCTCAGAGACCTGGCTTAGTGAAGTTGATAAAAACTTGTACTGTTTCCCTTCATATAAATCGGAGTATACCCACAGACAGTCTAGTAACCACGGTGGAACTGCTGTCTATATCTCGTCCGGAATCCCGTACAATCGAAGACTCGACCTCACGTTAAATACTCAAAACTGCGAATCAGTCTGGTTGGAATTCGATCCTAACTTTCTCAACATTGATAATAGAAATTTCATCTTTGGTTGCGTTTACCGTTCACCTTCTTCATCAGCTCCTGATTTTTGTATTTCTCTAGAAAATATAATGACAACGTTATCCATGGAGAACAAAAATGCCATAATTATGGGCGATATGAACATAAACTTAATGGAGTCATCCCCGAGCTCTGTCAGTTATTCATCTTGTTTTCATGGTTTTGGTTACGAATGTCTTATTAATGTCCCTACTCGCTCAGTTCTTGACGGTTCCAGCACTCTAATCGATCATGCGTTGTCTAACCTTTTGAATCCACCCGATGCAGGAGTACTTGAAACTGACATTACTTACCATTTTCCCGTCTTTATCCGCACTACATCTGCGCACTATTCTTGTCCTAACACTTGCACCAAACTTGTTTTCGATAAAAAGTTATTCTCAGAAGCTGAATCTCATACTGACTGGTCTTTCGTTTTTGACACCAACGATGCACAGGTAGCCTTCTCGCGATTTCTAACAAAGTTGTTATCACACTATCATTCCTACTCTCAGATGCGCAAATGCAAAAAGAAAGTGGCGTCACCTCAAAACCCATGGCTCACCGATAGTCTGTTAAAAGCCATGCGCACACGAGAAAACCTTTATAAAAAAACAAAAAGACAACCATTCAATATAAACCTGCGCGCGCGGTACAAAAAATTCTGCAACTCACTTTCTGCTCGCCTTAAAAAAGCGAAAACCTTATATTATGAAGAAAAAATACTTAAATGCGGTTCTGATGTAAAGAAAAAATGGCAAATAGTGAATTCATTTTTGAATAGGATACAGGGAGCTGATAACATAGCCAAAATATCCCACGATGGCAATATTTATTTAGAGCCACTTAAGATTGCCGATGCTTTCAGCGATTCTTTCTTTCCTAATATCTCTACTCAAGCTAAACAGTATTTATATTCACCAAAGCGCCTTGCACAATCATTTTATATGTTTCCAACCACTCCTGATGAGGTGGTATCAGTAATTACCAATTTAAAAATAACAAGAGCTGGGCTGGATAACATTCATCCTGGTCATCTTAAATTAATTTCCAAATCAATATGATTTGTTCTGTCTGAAATTATTAACCTCATGTTTAAAACAGGCACTTTTCCTCGCGAGCTTAAACATGGTAGGGTTACTCCGGTTTTTAAGAAAGGTGATCGATCATTACCATCTAACTACAGATCTATCTGTGTTTTACCATTCTTCAGCAAGGTCATCGAGAAAATAATCGAAAAGCGATTAATAAAGTACTTAAACAAATTTAATATTCTTTCACCTGACCAGTTTGGATTTCGCTCCGGGTATTCTACTGACCTAGCGCTTGTATCCCTCACTGACCAACTAAAGAAAGCCATTGATGACGGTAAATTTGCAGGATCTTTATTTGTAGACTTTTCAAAGGCATTTGACAGCATTGACCACGAGATTCTTAGTGTTAAACTAGATTCAATAGGTATAACAGGTCCTCCATTACTACTATTGCGCAACTACTTACGAGACAGATATCAGGTTGTTAGTGTTTCCGATGCTTATTCTAAACCAAAAATGACTAGTTTAGGTGTACCATAAGGATCCATTTTGGGCCCGTTACTCTTTTTACTATATATTAGTGATCTACCTAATTGCCTCACATCATCTAGGTGTATACTATATGCCGATGACACAACAATTATTAATTCTGATGAATGTCTGTCAACGGTAGTAACGAGGCTTAATACTGATCTTCATAACTTGTTAGGATGGTGCAAAATGAATAGACTTACCATTAATCCCACTAAAAAAAATTTCTTCTCTTCTCATCCAAAATAAATCATCACTATGCATTCCGCCCATTTCCATAGGTAACCATTTATTATCAGCAAGTGAAGAATGCACATACTTAGGTGTTATTATTGACTGTAACCTAAAATTTCAGCGCCACATAACTCATAAAAAAAGTTATTATATGGAATACGAATTCTCATTAGGTCACGTCCGTTCTTTTCACGACCTGTGTTGCTCTCACTCTATTTCGCGTTTGTACACTCTCACATTAATTACTGCATAACCTCCTGGGGTAACACGTGCAGTACTCACCTAAAACCCTTACAAACTATCCAGAACCAGGCTATTAGAGTAATCACGTCGAATCCACACACCGCCAATGCTAAACAGCTACTACAAGAAAATAACATTCTTGACGTTGCCGCCCTTGTTAAGTTCAACCTTGACACTTTTCTTTTCAAACTAATAAATGACAAGATCACATTGTCGCTATTTCCTATGTCATCTCTAACGAACATCAATCCAACACGTTTCGCGCTTCATAATAACTTCATTCTACCCAAAGTACGTACTAATTATGGTAAACAGACCGTTCACTTTGCAGCCATATCATCATGGAATACATTACCATTCGTCATAAAACTACAGAAAGCCCATAGGTTTTGCCATGAATTGAAAATTTTTTTGTTATGTGATATGTATGTGACATAGTGTACTGTATAACCCGCTTTCGTTTTAGACCTGCCGTTCTTATGTACGTGAACATGTTGCTTAAGTTGTTCTTTAATTTTTCTTTTTTTTCCCATTTCTTTTCCCTCCACTTATATGTTAGTTTTACCTAGTTTTATTATATTACTTACTGCCGATACACTGTTGACTATTAATATCGTTATTCACTTATGTCTGTATTATTATTTATCATTTTTGCAATTGTACTCATTCAGCTACCGTTCTTGCCATTGTAACTTTTATGTTAACCATGAACAGGAGGTCCCCATTCAGTTTTTACTATGGGACCTCCTTCTGTATACTTCTATCTGCAAAAGCTTTTTGTGAATTAATAAAAAATTTGATTGATTGAGTGATTGATTGATTGATTGAATGAATGAGACGTATGGGTACTGAATACGCCGTGCGAGAAGTAAGCACTATGGTAATGACGCTGCCACTGCAGGTGGTTATCCAGGAAGTCGTTTAATTGTTATGACACACGCGCACACGCATACATCTACGCAAGCACGCAAGCAGGCAAGCACGCAGGCACGCACTCACGCACTCACGCAGACACATTGTTCAAAGGGGGGGGGGGAGAGGGGGGGGGAGGTCTCAAGCTGCAGCGCGGCCTCCTCCTTATAGATGTTGTCGAGGGATGAAATGCATGAATAATACCTGCATTGCCATTGCCAATGCCATTGTATATTAGATGTTGCACACAAATTATTCAACGCTACGCACTGTCAAGACAAACAAAATATGTATTTTTTCATAAAAGAATATATTCGTATGTCCCAAAAATTGTGGCAGAAATAACTGATATCAATGCTTCCACGTTTTTTTTTATCTATTTAATAAGTAAAGGAAATATCACGCCAACTTTAGAACTATATCAGTTCAAAACCAGCAAAGCAGTGCATGCAGCTGATATGAAAAACGTAAAGGCCATAAGATGAACAAGTTGAGGACCACTATTTTGATCAATCTTTGTCATTCAACAACCTTGTTTACATTTTTGTACATATGCAACGACCAGGGAAAAACCTCAATGATGCTGTCCTTCGTTGCAATGGATTGCGCAGGAGCAGCTGTTACCGATCGTATATTGTGAGTAATTGCACCGAAATTACAGTCGCAACATTGAGTACATATAAAAAGCAGAAGTTCCGCAAAATATACATTAGAAATGCGAAGATCGAATGGAATATACAGATGCGAAGATAAACGACAAGAAAGTGTCGCTGGAAACCAAGTATACACAAAAGCTCGCAACAAGGTATTTAAATATACGTATAAGTCTGCAATAGATCTACGTACTAAGGAAACGTCACTGTATAGAATGCGTAAAACAAGGCAAATAAACATGTGGCACAGTCACAGATAGTAAACTTCACGCATACGAGTATAAGACAGACTATCCAGACAAGAACAAAACTATGATCGCAGAAATCGTGATATGCATTTGGGCCATTCTGCGGTCGCGACAGCGCCATGTGGCTAGAATAACAGAAAGAGAATGCAGAAATCAATACGAAAATGCGTATTTTAACTGCCTGCACAGCGGCAACAATTATTCTGCACCCAAAATTAAAGAAGGCTATTGCTTCGTTTCAAAAAAGAAGTAAAAGCATGTAGCTAAAAAGGAAAGAAAAGGGCAAACGAAAGCCACAGATGATGCGGCAAGTTGATTTACCCAACATCCGAGTGCGTTTTTGGGAAACGCCACGTGGGCCGGGCTTTCAATGAGCAAGGTCGGTCAAAATTGGTTATTGATGTCCTCGTAATTTTTGTATTCGCATGATAATTTTTATCATGATGCTAACTGTTACAATAAACGGTGAAAATTTCTGTGGTTTTAAAAGCTAATGAACAGTCATACGTTTTCATAATTACGAGCTTATATAGAAACGTGAAGGAACAGATATTTTTTCATGCATTGATTTTTGCTGCTTCGCTATCTAAACATAAACTTCCCTCGGCGGGTAAGTTTAGCGAAGCGTTCAATAACTTCGGACACGTTGATGGCGACGTCTCTGTGGGCGTATAGAAGCGCCTTCATAACCATGCGTGCCTCAGACATTGTAGAGCGCAAGTGGTTTTCTAGTAATCTCATGTTTGAAAAGCACTCTGCGCTGGCAGTGGCACTGGAAGGGTGACTAGAGGTGGGGGTGGTGGTGTTGGTGGTGATGTTGAAGCAGGCGGGATTAGCCTGGCATACATAGCCAGCAATTGTTCCGCCTGATCCTAGTTCGAGTTGAGATCAGGGGTGTGTCACCAGGTGTCGATGAGCCCCAGGTCTCGCAGGAAGGCTATCCGCAGTCGTTGCGCTCTCTTCCTGATTGCTGCGGGCCCTCCGGAGAAAACGACGTCTTCTAAGGTCTTGTAAATAAGACCGCTCTTTCGTAGGCTGTCGGCCATCGCTTTTATTTCTGTGTCAAACTGTCGGCATAGCCAAATGAAATGTTCGATGTCACCAATGTCACCACAGAAACCACAGAGTGGGGAAGCGTGAAGCCCAGTCTTGAATAACCAATCTGGGGTGTACGCGGAGTCGGTCCTGATGTGGTATAAAAGCATCGCTTCTTCGCGGGTAAATCCATGAGTCACACAGGCTTCGTGTGGATTCTTGAATGAATGTTATTTAATGGCGCAAGGGCCAGGTATGGCCAAAGAGCGCCATGCCTGTGGATTCTTGTGGATCTCCCTAAAGTGAAGGCGGATTGCACCCTTAAGGAAGGAAAGAGTAGAGAAGCAAAGGCAGAGAGTTTAACCAGTTCAGCACAACCGGTTTGCTACCCTACACATGGGAGCAGGATGAGGGGGAATGAAAGATGGGGAGGAGAGAGAGAGCGCATAGCACAGCACACACATCGTCTGTCACAGTCCGTCACTCTTGCGTGGTACGTGACACCACTGTCACAGCCGCTTGTCCAAGCCTGTTTTTTTAAAAATCTAAGCAGTACCTTCCTCGCCTTCAGCTGCGATGTCTTCTGTCGACGATACGTGAGAATCGTTTCAGTTGACATTGGTCTATTGTCAAGGTGCGTTAGAACAGACGCCAGGGACTGTCTCGGAACATTATATTCAGGACAGTCGCATAGAATGTGTTCTAGCGTCTCCTCGCAAAGACAGGTATTGCAAAAAGCGTTGTCGGCCATTCCAATGAGAAATGAATAAGATTTCGTGAATGCCACCCCTATCCATAAACGATAGAGCATAGAGGCCTCTCTTCGGCGGAGTCCAGTTGGCATACAGAGATGCATCAAAGAGGGCAGGTGGTATCGACGATTGCTCCGTTTGGTCTGTCTGCTTGATGTGCACCATAGAGAGAGCGTGATCTCCTGTGCAAGCACTCGAAGTCTGCTGGCTGCTTCGGACCGTGAGAGTGGTATGGCCTCTTCCTGTGTGTCGTGAAGAGCTGCCCGAGCGGCGTTATCAGCGTCTTCGTTCCCTATGACGCCGCAGTGATTTAGAAGCCACTGAAATGTCACGTGGTGTCCTTTCTGATGTGATGTATGGAGTAGGTATCTAATATCGAATATGAGCTGTTCGTATGGCCCGCGACGCAGAACTGATAGCACAGATTGTAGTCACTGAAGATTGACTATTGTCGAGGTGGTTCCTGATTGACGAAACAAAGTGCAGCGCGAAGAGCAGCTAGTTCGGCAGATGTCGATGTCGTTGGGTGGTCAGTCCTGAAGCTGATGGTAATAGCTCTTGCTGGGACAACCACAGCACCGGACAAACACTGGAGGTTTGTGGAACCATCAGTATAAATATGTACACTGTCCGCAATCCTCTCGTGTAGAAGAAGCAGAGACATTTGTTTCAGCACAGGTGACGACAGCTCGGATTTTTCTTGATTCCTGGTACACTGAGATGTACTGTGGGGCTAATAAGACACCAAGGGGGTATCGATGGTTTAGATGCAGCGATGAAGCCCGAGGGAAGTTTGTCGTTGTATTTGATGATAGTTTTAGAGAACGATGCTTGGCGCCTGTCTGAAGGTAGTGTTGCAAGGTGGTGATAGGGGGCACGTGCAAAATGTCTGATGTGCGTTCTCAGGGCTTCCACCGTAATGTGAGTTTGCATCGGATGGTCCCGAGCAATCGCAATAGTTGCCTCTGTTGACGTGCATCTGGGCCAACCAAGGCAAACTCTGAGTGCTTGAGCTTGTTCTGCCCGCAGAACACGAATATTTGTCTTGTAAGTTCTGTTCAGTACAGGTAGACTATATCTTAAAAAACCAAGAAAGAGAGCTCTGTAGAGTTTCAGCATTGCGTCTACTGACATCCCCCACGTCTTTTCTGTCAAGTATTTAAATAACTGGGAAGTTTCTGTCAGGTGCCGTTTCATGTAGGCCACGTGCTGGCTCCAACAGAGGTCTCGGTCAATGATTACGCGAAGAAACCTGTGGGTTCTGACATAACAAATGGTCCGCCCATTGATTGAGATGACATAAGGCGTCATTGGTTTGCGAGTAAATGCCACTAGTGCGCATTTTTCTTGTTATATGCTGAGACCTTGTTTACACAAGTAGCTCGCTGTCAAAGTTGCTGCTCTTTGAAGCCGCGCACGTATTTAAGGACGTGTGACTGCCGAAGTCGAGACACAGATGTCGTCTGCGTAAATTGAAATCTTGATGGTAGTTGGTAAGTATTCAGCAAGTCCAAGAAGAGCAAGGGTGAATAGCGTCGGGCTGAGAGCACCGCCTTGAGGAACGCCTCTGCTGGTATAACGTTGCGTAGTCGGGCCATCGTCAGTTAACACAAAGAATGATCTTGCAGATAGGTAACTTGCAATCCACAAAAAAAACTCAACCACCTAGGCCAACCGTCGCAAGAGCATCGAGAATGGCCTCATGTAATACGTTATCGTATGCGCCTTTCACATCTAAGAATAAAGCTGCAGATAAATGCTTACGGGACCTTTCGTGCTGAACATACGAAACGAGATCAACTACATTGTCGATGGAAGAGCGGTCACGTCGGAAACCAGCCATGGAATTCGGATAAATCTTGTAGTGTTCAAGGCACCATTCAAGGTGGCCAAGGATCATCCGTTCCATTATCTTTCCTACACAGCTGGCCAGCGCTATTGGGCGGTAAGGGGTGAGCTCGAGTTGGGATTTGCCCTGCTTCAAGAGTGGCACCAGGCGGCTTACTTTCCATTCATCAGGAACGTTTCCCTCCTGCCATGAAGAGTTGTAAAGACTCAACAATTCTCTCCGTCCGGATTCTCCAAGATAGCACAAGCCTCGGTATGATATACCATCTGGGCCCGTAGATGAAGAGCGCTTGCAGAGAGCTAGTGCCGCCTCGCGCTAGTGCCACCTCCATTGTAAAAGGAAGGTCCATGCGGCAATCACGGGAATGGGGGACGTCACCTCGGGTTGGAGGATCTGGAAGAGTCGCTTGGTCGGCGATCCTCGCACAAAAGTATTCTACGACATAGATGTCTTGCCGCCCTTGGAAGAGCGCGAGCGCCTTGAATGGAAAACGCTGTTCCGGAAGGCAACGCATGACCTTGCACCATTTTCCAAATGTAAGACAGTGGCTTGCGGGGGTCTAGTGCCTGGCAAAAGGTTGCCCAACGTTCCGATTCTAATCTATCCATGCGACGCTGAATATTCTTTTGCATCCTCTTGGCCGCCCTAAGGTCATGGATTGATTTTGTACGCCGATATCGACGTTCCGCCCGGCGTCGAAGTGCCCGTAGTCGCTCTAATTCTATGTCGAAGTCGTTTCGCGTGGAAGAGATCGTCGTCGTGCGAGTGGCGTTTTGCATCGTACTTTTAACTGTTTGATCTAACCCAGATGGTAGGCCCTCGCGGCAAGCATCTTCCATATCAGATTTCAAGGTGGCCCATTGAATCGTCCGAATGGTCTTCCGTGGACCAGATCAAGACGACAAGCCTTTGATGTTAAGATAAGTGGGAATGTGATCACTCCCATGCGTCTCAATATCTGGAAATTACCTCACTCATCTGGCGAGAGAGTTGGAGACGAAAAGAAGGTCGAGGCAGCTGCCGCATGTCACGCCTCGAAGAAAGGTGGGGCTACCATCGTTCAGGAGAGTAAGGTTATAGTTGTAGGCGATGCTTGCTAATCTTCGTCCTTTTGCATTTTTTCTTGTACTTCCCCATGCCGGATGGTGTGCATTGAAATCTCCTATGATGACCCATGTGGCAGGACACACGCTCAAGATATCCGCTAATCTTTTCGTATCAAAATTGCTTAAAGGCGATATATACACGCCTATGAGAGTAAACAAGAGTTTGTTCTTTTTAACTGTGATGCATATATATATATATATATATATATATATATATATATATATTGATTATCGTCGTGGGGCGCAATTGGTTGCAAAACCTAGGTAAGTTCACGACAAACAAGAACAATGACTTTGGTGCATGCACCATTTGTTGAAGACATGATAACTTCGTACCCTGACAGTCTGATTGGTTTCGACAAGTTGGGCTCACAAATGCCGATGAGTGAAAACACATTGGTGTACACAAATTGACGAAAATCTGAAAGGCGTGATTTTGTTCCTCTGGCGTTCCACTGGATGACGGACGCTGCCTTGACTTCTTTTCGGAAAGATGGGGTATGGGTAGCCATCTTTCTAGTTGACGGATTCAAGCACTGTGCTTAAGGCGTCCAGCACTTTAAGTGCGCTTCGAGCAGATGTTGTTCCCATGTCCACTAAAAGCGCTCGGATGGCTTCCATGAGGGAACGCAGAATCGAAATGACTTGATGATCTGTTTTAGGTGCGTCATCCATGGCTGGAGAAGGCTCCAGTGGGACGGCGACCTTCTGAGGTTCCTTGGCACGGGAGCGGCTCGGTAGCGTAGGCCATTCCTCTAAAGAAAGAGTCTTATCGGACTCCTTCGTCGAAGTGGTGGGCCCTTTCGCGGCGCGACTAAGTGGTGCCGCAGTGGAGTGGGCGCTATCACTTCGAGCATGCGCCTTCTTTGAAGACGTACGATGGTGCCGACGCCGACGCCGGACTACTTCGGCTGCCTCCTTGCATGTGGGTCGAATTGTCTCTGGACATTTGCTTGAGAACCGCGCGCTCCTTCTTGATGCGGGGACAGTCTTTCGACGAGGCAGGGTGAGGGCCATTACAGTTGGCGCACTTCAGAACCGTGGCACCGCAGGTCTCTTCTGCATGAGGTTCAGCGCAACGGGGACACAGTAGCGAGTTGGGACACACGCCCTTGACGTGTCCTAGCCTGAAACACTGATGGCATTGAAGCGGCTTCTGTATGAATGGTCGAACCGGATGTCGGAAATGTCCGACTTTAACGTGGGATGGTGTACAATCCCCCTTGAAAATTACTTTTACGCAGCGCGTATTCCCAAGGCGGCACACTTGCGTAATGATAGTGCCCTCGTTTGCCGGCTTGATGAGGCTATGTAAGTCATCATTGGGAATGGCAATGTCGATGTCATAAATTACACCGGCTATGGATGTATTGTCGATCGGGATAAAGGGGCGCATTTTGATGCTGCCTAGCTCCGTGATTGCTTGAAGTTTTCCAAGCGCACTCACGTTGTACACGTCTATGGCGAGTATATTCAACCGTGGGTTTATTCTGATGTTTTTATTTGATCTGGAACCGCACATTCCAGAAAAATGGATAGCGCTTGCCTGTTCAGCAGTCGTAGGTTGCTTGAGGGTTCTTCCGGCATAAAGATTACGACGTGCGGCAAGCTCGCAGGCCTTGAGTTCATAGTCATTGTACTCGCAGGAGTTGACGGCGATGTGTTGACGATATTTCTCTTCGCCCTCTTGCTCCGGATGGGTATGAAGCTGTCGTCGGATGAGTCGTCTTCCGATATATAGTACAGCTCGGTGTCTTCGGTGTCACTGGGAGAGCCAACTCGCTTCTTTGCGGTTGACGGCTGTGATGACTGCTGGCTAGGCAGGCCTCTGGAATGCTCCGCGTCCATGGCCGCACCCTTGGGGTTCTGAAAAGCTTTTGGAGCTTTCACTTTTGGGACACGTGTCAGCGCTAGGTGTGCAAGGGCGTCAGCTTTCTCGTTTCCATCAATTTCTACATGTGATGGTATCCACTGAAACCTTATGTTAAATCCTTTGCTCGTTAGGTCGTTAATCAGTGTCAGAGATTGCCTTGTAAATTTCACTAGAGGTAGGCCACGATGTAATCTCTGTAACACTGACTTGGAATCCGTCAGCACCATGACATCTCGTGCAGAAAAGGCCCGTAGTTTCCGCAAAGGCGCGGTGATTGCGGCACTTTCTACTGTTGTAGAGGAAACTACGCGATCCAGTCGGCCAGACCATGACACATCAAGGGATGGTATGCAGAATGCCGCTGCACAGCTATCTGTTTGTGCGCACACCGAACCATCTGTGTACACTTGTAAGTGGCGTTGACACGCTGTGCTCAAGTGTTCCAGCACAATAAACTTTGCTTCTGCAGTGGAAATGGTGCGTTTCGCCGGTAGGTGGGTTACACTGAGGCTGCAGGTAACGTCCGAAAAAGACCATGGCGGGTCAAGGCGACTTCGTTTAGGCCATTCCAATCCTAAAAATCAGAAAGTGTTCAGCGCCGTATGGAAATGTGAGTGAGTTCTTGCTCTTAGCCGCTGGAGAAGCACCGTGCCTGTGCGGGACTCGCCCAGCCTTAATATAGCTGCGTCAGCAAGGCCTGAGATGCCAAGAGGCGGAGTAGAAGAGACTCTGCCTCATTGGTGACTTTCTTGTTTGAAGCCGCCTGTGGAACTCCCCTCGCCAAGCGAAGTCCCTTTCTGTCCACTGCCTCAAAGCGCTCGAATTGACTCGATGACGGTGATATCAGAGGGAGCTGATAGAGAATGCGGCTTGTTATCAGTGCAGCGTTCAGTTTAAGCATGGACATAGGATTGTTTCCCCAACGTACACCTGCCAATCGACGAAGTGCGTTGAGTCTTTGCACTGATGCAGCCACAACACTTTCGACCGCATGACGCCATAGTAGCTTGCTGTCGATGGTGACGCCCAGGAATCGAACATCAGTTGCACGAAGAATTGAATGCTCTCTCATATTCAGCGTCAGGCGTGTTGACTTGCGTCTGACTACCGAGAAAATCATGACACATCATCTCTGAGAAATTTATGGACGAATCGAAGAGCATTTTCCGAGACGCCCATGGTTCGGAGTACGCTGATGATGCATGTATGAAGCACACAATCGTGTTCCTTGGCAACGTCCATAAAGATGGCGAGTGTGGAAAGGCCGTCTACGCGATGGTGCTCGATATGGCTTAGTAAATCCAAGACACTGTCTTGGGCACTCAAACATGGATGAAATCCGGTCATACACGATTGCAGTCTATTTCCTTGCTCAAGATACCATGTTAACCTCGTACATATTAGTTTTTCCATCAACTTTGATATGCATGATGTTAGCGATACTGGCCGATATGAGGCGACGTTCGCAGGATCCTTTCCAGACTTGAGCACTGGCACCACCCATGCTGTCTTCCACGCTTCTGGGACCTCTCCTGTGCTCCAGACGTGATTAAATATGTCCAGAAGGGCTCGTCTTCGTTCGTATGGAAGATTTGTCAGCATCTGATTGTTGATCGAATCGGGACCCACAGCACAGCGTCTTCTTAATTTGCTAAGCGCCAAATCCAACTCACGAAAGGTGAACGGCGTATCCATGGTATGGAATGCTTGAGACAAGAGAGGGTTCGATTCTCCTGCTGATCTGCCAGATGTGTATACGTCTGCAAAATCTTCTGCAAGGGCTTGCAAATATTTTCCTTGCTTTAAAGCAAGTGCTTCGAGTGGCCTGTGCGGGCGAATCTTTCCGGATCGGCTAGCCATTCATTACTCCCCATATCCTTGTCATGGGAGTAACCGCCGATAAACTCTCACAGAAAGCAGCCCATTGAACTCGTCTTAACCTTTTTGTGTGACGACGGATGACATCGTTTACCCTGTTGTATTCAGTTTTCGCAGATGGATTTCCCGTTTTTCTCATTAGTTTCCGCTCCGCTCTCCTACGAGCTGCGCAGAGGTTCTTTAGTTTCAAATCAGGAGTAGGGAAATGATCTGGCAGTTTCAACATTGAGGTAGCCACTCTCTTGCTCCCCAGCATATCTGCGAACAGCTCACCAGGGGATTCATTCAACGCTTCTCTGTATGTGTCCCAGCGTGTCACAGCACAGAATTGTCGACCAGCAGTGTGAAATCCGGTGATGTTGGTGAAGATCGGAAAATGGTTGCTGCCCATCCTGTCTATGTCGACGATACGAAAAGGTCTGTAGAATGGATCACGACGTCTATGGCACTCCATTAATCTGGTGGCCTGAAGAAAGTCGGTTTGCCATCGTTCGCGATACATAAGTCGGCAGCATCCGCGGCTGCAAGAAGTTCCTTGCCTCGAAAATCTGCAACCTTATCTCCCCAAAGCGAATGATGCGCGGTAAAATCGCCAGAGATTATTCTAGGGAGAGGGGAAACGAATGCAAAGGTCCTTTATTAACGCCTCCATGAAGACCTTCCTGCGTGGACCTAAATACACCGACACCACACTGAGTTTTCGGTTTCCTAGGCACACTTGCACAGCGGCGACTTCCTAGTAGGTAGAACGAAGGTCTTGCACTGGTAAGGCGACGTGAGGTATTTTTCGCCTGATGTATATCATCGCACTTCCATTTGAAAATAACGGTATATTCGGATTTCCATGTCTGATGTACCCTGGGATTTTCCTTCCATTTTGGAGACCGGCCTCCGAGAGGGCTAGAATTGGTATAGGTATGTCTCGAAGGAAAAGGCTAAGTTCACACAGACGCTGTAGAATACCGGCCACCGCCGCTGAGCAACCTGTTCCAAGAGAGTCCGAAAAGCGCACCTATGCGGCCGCAGTGAACCGACCTCAAGTACCACTTGGAAGCAGTCAGCAGGAAAACTGACAGCATGTGATACGCGCTTTGTTTACGGCACTACGTTCCCACGTCGTGAAGAGGCATGCGAGTTCAACGAAGGATAGGCTGGAAGCAGTGCTGGCTCTTGAGTCAGTAATACTCTGCTCTATTTCCACATACCTTCAGTAGCATAATGGCAATTTCTCGCCCACTTGGTCCATTCCGTCGTCGAAAAGTGCCCTTAATAATGGAAGGGTGACTAGAATCTGCAGCAGTTTGTACACATGTTCATATAACCTGCAGTCTCAATGAGAGAGGGCATCTATTCCTGTGCTGAAACCTACAAAGACTTCTTCGATATCGTTGACATACTTGTTTAGGTACCTTGCACAAACAGTAAGCTGTTCGATTCCAACAATATCCGTCGTTTCGTCAGCAAGCATGGAGAAGCAGCCTGCAGCGTTCGCTTTTGCATCTAGGCTTTCTTTGATAATTTCACCACAAATTTCTATGATTTGTTTTTGTACATCTGGTTTAAATACGAGGCATTACCGAGGCAACTTTCCAAATGGTTCTTCAGATATGTATCTCCACAATCAGCTCGCATGCGAAGAAGCGCCCTCGCTGAAGATACCAATATTTTCAGCGGGGGCTTTGCTTAAATCCATAAGACCAGTGTCCCTATCGCCACGGAGAACCAGACCTTACCACCCGCAAAAAAGAACTGTCTAAAATTTAATAGGCCGTTAACTTTCTTCTGTTTTCTCTTATTTTACTTTGCCTGCCCTGGTCCAGCTGATCGATCACATTGGGCGCGTTTCTTGAAAATGTTTGGAGAAAATTATCAGATGCCAGCTGACAGTCACGGTTATATTTAATATTTTCATGTGTGTGGAAGATTGCGAGCGCGTGCTTCCATTTCTGGAATGGCTTGGACACGAGGGCTCCAGTGCACGCATGTTGGCGCAAGTTTATAAGAACTATAAACCCATAAAGTTCCAGAATTAAATATCAGAAACACGCCTTTGGAAATGTCAGTGCACCTTTCGCGTCAAAAGTTTATGAGAACTTTATACCCATCAAGTTTCGGACTTAAAATCCATGCGCTCCGTAGATTCCGGGGCCGCTGCGAGATGCCGCGACGCGCCCGCTCGCTATCGAAAATCTCTTGAAACGTTGTGCTCGGCTGGGGCTCCTTACGTTATGTGACTCCAAGTGCATGGGCATTGCCAGGAAATGAAGCCCGAGTTTGCAATTTTTGCGCCGTAATGTCTTTTCGAGCCTCAAAACGACATGGTAGACAAAATCCAGAATGATTCCCGGCGCCGGTGGTTGTTTTGGTCGGCGGTGCATGACAGCCCGAAAAAATCTCGGGGGGGGGGGGGGGGGGGGGTTGTGACCCAACAGCTCCCCCCCCCCCCCCCCCTGGCTAAGCCCCTGGAATGGGTATGTACCAGAAGAGGTACAGAATTCCTAACTGTAACTGGATACCTGTCGTACTTTTCTGTGCATACACCTGTCATCACCAAATTGTACGCAACGCCGTTACCTGCAAAGCATTTAATTAAGCGCTTTACTTAGGATTCGATTCATAGATTCCAACATCTTCTTTGGATCTGCATGCGTTTTTTTTTATTATTTAGCCTTTCTCTCAAATAATTGCCGTTCACACAAAACATTAAAATCATGCCGTTTTCACATTTTATTATGCGGCTCAATTATTAATTGCTCAACATGATTTTTAACGGCCTCTTCTTTTCTGCTTTATTGCTGTTAGCTTATATCATTTATGAACTTGAAGAAGATTCCCGTTAAGTATCAGCTGATAGCAGCGACCACTTCTTACGGCACCATTCTTCGAAAAAGGAAAGTGTGAGCAATATTCATTTTTTGTTCAAATGCCCGCTCGACCGAGATCTGCGACCTTGTAAGCGTGGCACAATTAAGAAGGCCGTGTGCTTGGTGGGAGCCTCTCAAATGTTTTCAGACATGGTACTAAGGAGTGCAATTGCTAGAAGTTACGGTGGGGTCAACATCGCGATCCGTGTGGTGTACGTATCTCTTCCCATCAGCGGCCACACAGTAGAGACCTATTACTGAATGGAGGCTCCAGGCCGATTTGAAAAACTTGAATACTGCTGCTGTGTTTGGAAGCGCCAGAGAAAACCATCGCGTTAAATTTCTTTGTGCGCATAATTATTAAGCTCGGTAACTACATCTATGCTATCACAATTTCAACAATACAACGCGCCGTGTCACGTTGGCTTCCAAACAAAGCCCAGCATTGGCAAAGAAAACATATTAAGCATTGTTACCGTGCCAGTGCAGTATGACAACGTAGATAAATTCACTGCGACTGCAGCAGCAATAAGCATTTCGGCACTGTACATAAAGTCATGCCGTACACGACGTCCAAGAATGAAGCACACGCTTCAGATGAACGGTGGGTTCCTGTTCGAAGGCAGTGCCAAGATTTCTGGTGCTTCTCTGGTCCAATCTGCAAGCACGTCGGCTGAATTCCCGCACGTCGCGTGTTATTCCGCCCGTAAGCTCCTGCTCAGTCCTCTTAGATCCCAGGCAATTTCTCTTCCTGACCCTGAGCCTCTCAGTACTCTGCGACTTGTCGCCGGGAATAGACGGCCATATCTTGGTTGTTTATCAGACAAACGAATGGGAGCTCGACGCCCTGGAATGAACGCTTGCGTAGTATTTTATTTGTTTATGGCTCAAGTTCTTCCCGCGCACCTCGCGCATTCCGAGAGATATGTCGAGCTTACGAGCCTTCTTCCCCGACCGAGTTGTGTGAACTGTTATTCGCTAGTATTTAGTTAAGTTGTTCCAGCAGCAACAATGCTCCAGCGTATACGGAAACATTACTTGATACCTAATTTGTCGTTATGTGATTTCCTTGACTTTCTTTATAAATTGCTGCTTTTCTCTGTTAGAGAACTGGTTTCCCAGATACACTTCCGGTATGTTAAGGCCTATGTGCGGGTGGGACAGACTGGCCGATCCAGTTGCAGGCCTCCGTCTGCGTTCACATTTTACAGCAAAGGTTAATAAAACACTGTTAGATATGGACCGTTAACTGACATCCGTCAAGTTCTCCGTGCTCAACCACTCGCCGTCACCTGTCAATCCTGGTGCTCAGGGGAGCGTCGACCGTGATATCGGTATCGTAAAACCGGTTGATTATCCCCACCTCGTGCGCCGCACGTTGAGCTTTTGTCTCCCCCCCTGCTTGACTGTTCCCGAAAGTGCAACGGGAGGCTGGCACGGTTCCAGGTAGTTGATCCTGGTCCCGAGCAAAGCGGTTTTGCCGCTTTGGAAGGTCGTTCAAGACAACCCGTCCCCTCCAGCTGAGCGCTTCCAGGCGAGGAGGCAACGCCGGAGGCAAGTCAGCCATCGGACAATGAAGCCGTTGAAGCGTCCCCATTAGCCGAATATGACGCCACTTGCATGGGCCCCTACGATTGGAGGAAAATGACGGCACCTGAGCTGATTCGACGATTGGCTGAAAATGACGTGACCCCGAGAGACCGAAGGGGTTAAAAAAGAGACAGATCGAGAAGAGGGACATTCTTCTTCTTGGCACAGGCCGCAGCGTCCGATTTGCTGCCGGCCGTCGATGACTTTATTACAGTTCTTTGCTTTGTGGTATTCCTGTAAATAATGCAAATAAACCTTCAGTTCTCAAAGCGCTCCTCAACGTCGGCCAACTCCCGCACTCAACGGCAAGCTCTAATAACACATAAATGACATGTGGGATAAAAGGGCGATACCAGCAAGCTGGAAACACATCATGGCCATCCTCATACTCAAACCGGGAAAGGACACGAAAAAAGTATTAACTGCCGGTAAATAACTCTGGCAATATGTGGTGGAAAAATAAAAGAAAATATGGCCATGCCAAGACTCAGCTGGTTACGGGAAAAGGACCAAAAAACAGGCCATCGAGCCATAGAATTCAGTATCGACAAGAGCACGCTGGACGTGGTGCTAATAATACACAGTGAATGTTTACAAAAAAGACAGCACAATCAAGTTAAGAGAAATAGTGGACCTCAACATTGAAGGTTTCATCAATAATGCCAACCGTGAGGCGGCAATGAAATAGCTACTGAACTTAAACCCAGACAAAAAGCAACAGAAGAAATAAAGTAACAGTCTGCAAAACAGGTCGGGTAAACGTCAAAATTCAGCTAAGAGTTTCAAAAGAGATATTTTACGCGGGGTGTGCCGCAAGGGTCTATGTATTCTGCAGTGATCTTCTCTCCGGCTGTGGGATAAGTCAAAAGCACACTTAAGCACATAACATAGGATATACAATACACGCAGACGACATAACACAGTGAGCGCACATTGAATCCACATAGGAAAAAGAAGAATCACTACCAGAGAGCTTCTACGCAATACAAAGACACGCAAAGGAAATGGCACTCGAACTGTTCATAGAGAAATAAGAATACATGGTAGTAACGTACTAACGGAGCAAAGCAGGGGAGGATAGAGAGCAAGAAACTCAGTATACAGCAGGGATCGCACTCCCCAGAAAGAAAACTATCGGAATTCTTGGCTTCCACATCTAAGATGACGGAAAAGCCGACACGTGGGTTTATAGAAGCGTACATAGAACACAAGCTCCCGCAGTTCGAGACATCTTCAAGCATATTACGGGACATAGACGCGGAGTCCCAAAAATAGACAGCAAAGGTCAAGACAGAAACAACAGCTGCTAATCCAAATAGGCCATGTCAGCCAAAGTTTGTGGCAAATAAGGATCTGACCTCAACCGTGGCAAATAAACCAAAATATACGCGTACAAGCGCTGCCTGCACCAAAAAACCTGGATATCCGAACAAGCTATAAGCTAAGAAGTGGGGTCGGGTAGAATACATGAAGAAACACGAGCGGAACCACACACATATTATATACAGACGCCTCAACAAGAGCGGGAAGCACCCGCCGTGGTTGCTCAGTGGCTATGGTGTTGGGCTGCTGAGCACGAGGTCGCGGGATCAAATCCCGGCCACGGCGGCCGCATCTCGATGGGGGGCGAAATGCGAAAGCACCCGTGTACTTAAATTTAGGTGCCCGTTAAACAACCCCAGGTGGTCCAAATTTCCAGAGTCCTCCACTACGGCATGCGTCATAATCAGATCATGGTTTTGGCACGTAAGACCCCATAATTTTTTAAGAGCGGGAAGTGAATATTATCACATAAAACTGTAAACGCGATTCGGCCACCAATATCAACAGTAAAAGCGATCGCAGCTCCGACACAAGAAGCCGTCGAAATAGCAATAAGAAAAGTTATTCAAAAGGGTGAGCAGAACAGGAGACATAACTAGGAAAGTCCATGATATGTTGCAGACAGGCACCCAGATAAAGAGAAACATCTACACCGGGTTCAAAGCCACATAGGCATACAGGGGAACGAAAGAGCAACCGCGGCACATTCCGGCATCTCGGCTTACAGGAGACTGCAGAAAGATCATGAAGAATATACACAGGAAAAATTGAGAGAAGCTTGAACACAGCGCACTCCCGCACCATCAAGAACACTGAGTATGAACGAGGGAGCCATATGTTGACTGGGACAAATATACTCGTTACTGACACAATACTTGCACGACATACAAGGCAATGAACGAACACCCGCATGAAATAAATAGGGGAGGGACCAGGACGCACAGCATATGCTGTGGTATTGCCCATAAACCACACAATTGAAATCATGAAAAAAAATTCACCATGAACCTGGAGTAAATGGCGGGCTTAGCAGCAAAAAACGTGACGGTAATGATTGATCTTGTCATAAGGCTCAATATCGAAAAGGCAGGTCACGACAGACAAAGGCCCAACTACACGAAGACTAGCACAATAGGACATCCAGAGATCTAGCTACTGCTGCCAAACCACGGAGGGGTTGTCAGAATTAACGTGATTCTTCTGCTTACTGTGACAAGCAAAAACGGGCGCCTTCGCTCTGCAACAGCTATAATCATCAATCATTACCATACCCATCACGTTTTTCTCATAGGAGGAGGTCTCTACAAATTTCCTAACTAATCTAATTAGATCCTTGGGTTTAACGTGCCGAAACCACGATATGATTATGATGAACGCCGTAGTGGGCAACTCCTGATTAATTTCGGTCACCTGGGGTTCTTTAACGTGCACCTAACGCACTGTACACGGGCGTTTTTGCATTTCGCCCCCATCGAAATGTGGCCTCCGCATCCAGTGTTTTGGTCCGACGCCCTCGAGCTTTGCAGCGCAATGTCATAGGCACTACGCCACCGTGGGTACTGATATAGAATGTATTTCTATGGAATATAAAATATAAGTTATGTGCTCGGCACCTTAGATCACTGATGCGAAAATTCGGTTTGTTTATTGGTTCATTATTGCCGAGTATGGCGCATAAATTGAGGGGCTCCTCGGAGAAAGGATGCCGGAGGTGGTGGTGTGTTGTAGCTACAGGCGAGCTTTTATACCTGGGGATTGAGGCTGGCAGTTTCTTCGCCTGAACGTCTCATGAAATGTCACTGGAGCACGTCACCAAACGTCAAGCAAATCTGTGTCTCTTAGGAATGCAAGCATCAGACGTGGAGCTTCCTTGCTGGTTATAACGGAGAATGGACAAGCGAATCGCCAGTGTAGGGAGAGAAAATTTCATTTGTTTTCCCCGCATACTTATTGCGAGTTGTGGAAGGAAGACTTTTATTCAGAAAAAAAAAGCCGGTTTTGTTCATTCTTTTTATTCGTGGCGCTTTAATACAGGCATAGCACGGCCTAATGTGGATATTGTATTATACGGCGCTTGAGTACTTGATTCGAGTTTGGGTTTTCACTTCCCCATAAGCCCGTGCATTTGAGCTGCTCACAGGCCCCACTTCAATCAAAAAGAGTGGTTGTCAAATAACCTCAAGAGCACATGCGTGAAAGTAGGTCTGCAACAAAGATCACGCACAGCCACGAGTCTCGCTGCCGTGCTTGCGCTGGATTGCGGTGTGCAGCCGTGCAACAGCCGTGCAACACGACGACGCTTCAACTAGACACAAATAGATAGAATATTTAATTTAGTGCGGCGTTTTAAAATCGAAAATGACTGTCGGTGCCTACATGCGCGTGCACGAAGCGGACGGATCGCTGTGGTTCCTTGCATAGAGTTTCATAAAGAAAAGTAATATCTGTTCCAAAAGATGGACAGTAGTTCCCAATTAGCTGAGGCCACTATACACAAGGGGAGCAAGAGAAACAGGTTTCCCATTTATTTGGCGTACTTGCAACGATAAACTTGCTACGTGTTGTAAGTTGACTCCGGTTCTACTTTCAGGTGAGAGCCTCCTTTCGCAAAATGCTCAAAAAAGACGTCACATACAGAATGGACGAAACATCGATCATCGCTTTGCCCAAGCTAATGGCTCTTCCAGAAGCTGCAGAAGCAGATACACATGACCAAATTAAAGTTCTGGACGCAAGGTCCAAGTTTTTCGTCGAAAAAGGTAGCGCATATGTGCTTGAATGCTCTAGTTCACAGCTGCCAATAATTGTGGAAGCTGTATTCTGGCTAAATTAGTTTCAGGAACGCTACTTTTACTTTTCCGTGGACGCGTGTGGTCCGACGCCTCACGGGCGACGAGCGTCAGACAGCGTCTGCTGAAAGTGATTTTACCGCAGCGATGTATACGCACACCGTACCCCCCTAACACCCCCTTTCCTCAGGAGGAGCCCGACCTCCCCCCCCGATGAAAGAAAGATCAGCGCCCAAGCACTCCGTACAGATGGTTAACCAGCAAAGCTGAAACGTGCGGCCCCGGTGTTTATCAGTGGGTTAATCACGACGGTTCATTAAAGTCTTTGTGAATTATTGGTTACGTCTTTGTGTTTCTTACTGAGGTTACACAAACGTTCTGTTGCGACGGACAGAACGACGTCACTGACGGTATGCCCGCCCCACCGATGTCGCATTGCCGCTTGCGATTCTTCAAAATTAAATTACTTCAAGATTAAATTTGTCCGTCACGTCAGCCAATGAATGGCTCAAGCCCCCTTAAGCAATGGCTCATACCCCCATGAACACGGCGTCCCCGTTACGACGACAGAAGAGAAGTGAAATTCTACGCTGGAATGATGAGCGGCAACAGAGCTAACTATAGAAGACGACGACGACAACGAACGCGGGCACGAGCGCGTTCGCGTGGTTGCGCCGAGGGGCGCCAACGAGCCAGCTGTGGAAGAAGAAGACGACGCTCGAGCTATTGCTGATGATGATACTTTCTGCGCACGTTGGACGGGCGTATTTTGGTTTCGCCTAGCCATATACGGCTACGCTGTAAAAAAAAAAAAAAAAAAAAAAAAAAAAAAAAAATAAACAGCAACAAGCACAGTGTGGTACAAGACAGTATAACCTTCGCTTCCTTTGACAATCATCCTCGATGGTGTCTGTTTTCTGTGCCCGAAACGCAGCAGGCATGAATGAACATGATCAGCATTCTTCCTAAATCGAGACTGCTGTGCACACAAAAATAAATGATTTAATGAAAAACATTTGGTATCTTATTGCTGCTTAAAGCTCGAACCGATTCTTATTCTCGTTATGCTTCGTCTCTTGTCTGAGTGCGATGGGGCTCTGTGGCAGAGATAACTTTTGGTGCTCACGATTTCCGTGAATAGCTAAGGGTGACCAGCACTGAAGCTCGGTGTGCCAATAGCAGCCTATAGCGAGCAGAGGAAACACTTTTCAGTTACACATGCAGCAATATCACATCAGAATATTCACTGCTCATATTGAGGCACATGTGTCCAACTCCTGACCTGACTGGGACCTGGCGTGCTAGAACGTAGGAGCACATGCGCCCCTCGCAACACACATGGCCATGCCATGGACAGATCTTGGCTGTACACATCAGATTAAAGCAAACAGTGATACAATCGGGCGTCTCTTGTCGTTCAAAATGTGCCATTTTCGTGGCCTCTCTACTTGACGGAGGCAGCAAAATATGGTTTCACAATGAAACTGCCATACATACAGCACCTCCTGGCCAGCTCTGGTTCCCTATACCAAACTCTTGTGCTCTTGACAGGCTGATGAAAATTCGAATTTAATTGCATTGCGAAAGAATAAACTGGAACAATTCAGTACTTCATTATATATATATATATATATATATATATATATATATTACGACCATGAGAGCATATGTTTCAAAACGTACAATGTCCACTCACGAACACAGGAGTTCAGCTGGCTGTCTTTACTTCTCTGACACCGTTCCTTCTTTGGAGGGGCCAGATCTGCTCTTAAATTCTCTTCCTCGCGCATTTTAGTTTTCGCCACGCAAGAGGGCTCGAGAGCTTGCTTTGAGTTACGAGACGGCCTGCCGAGAGCACCAGGCCTTCGCGCCACAGTACTTCGCAGTAGCTCGGCGCCTCCGGGTTTCCTACCAGCCGAGGCGAAGAGATAGCGTACCGCTGCACGTTTATTATTTCCCGGCCACTAATGGCGGTAAAGAGAACTGGAAGACTTACGAGACGCGAGCCACGATTACAGCTCTCCTTCAGGCGCGAGCGACAGTTGCCGGCTTCTAGCTTCGGAGCGCGCGGTGACGTCAGCGCACAATTTATCTGGGCGCCGCGTCACGTTTTTCTTTTATCTTGCAGAGCCGTTCATGCCTGGACCGGTCGTTGCACTTCGTTATGAGCTCCTTATCTTCTGATACTTTTGCTACTGCGTACTCTTGGTCGAAACGAGAGGTAGGAGCATCTTCCTTATTTTAGCGTTGCATCTTCCACGGACAGAACATCCACAAAAGCTTGCGTTTCCTTAACTGATTTTTTTATGATTAGGCAACGTTTAATGATAAAACTGATCAGATTTAGTTAGAGTAATTGTAGTAAACTTCAAGAGGACACAATTATACACAATAAGCTCAAGAGAAGACGCTATCAACGCCATGCAAATTGTTCCATATTTAGTGACGAGCGTTGAAGAACACGTTCTTTTAACAGCGGAGCCGTTTAAGCTTTTTGTTTCCCCGCGTAGCGTTCGCAAAAACTTGCATAGCGAAGACGTTACTGCGCGTTGCCTAGCAACCACCTGCCAAAGCTGCGTCTCGCTTCTCCTATAGCTCCGGCAACGCGCCTCCGCCGCCGCGCGAGCGATGACGTCACTGCGCGTTGCATAGCGCAGCTTGCAAAAACGACACCGCGTTCCAATACCGACACCAAGTTCCACCGCGTTGCAATGACGACACCGCGTTCCAGCAGACCCGCTCCGTCAATGCGGTCGCCCATCCATGTCATCGCTTCGCGCCGCAATTCTTGCTTTGCTTAGGCCCGGATTCAGAAATGCTCCTAACCTTAGACCGTTTCCCTACCTTACGCAAGGAGTCCTTCATGCTACCTAAACGTTAGGTGCCCTCAGAAGGCCATCGCGAATTCTAAAAGCTTCCTTTTACCTTCCCTGCGGAAGGAGCGCCTCACTAAAGTCCCTAGATATTTTTTGCTTAAAATCTAGGGACTTTACGCCTCACCAAAGGAAGTGGAACGTTACACGCTTCTGGTTTTGAGATTACTTACGAAAATATGCAAAATATTTCTAATGAATTGCCAAAGTAAACTTCCGGCGCTGTTAGAATTGCATTTCTACTTCTATATCAGGGCATAAATACCATTTCTTTCGTCAATGACGTAAAAATAACTCAAAAATGATGCACATGGCAGGAAAGTAAGCTCAGCCTAGCAACTTTGGCAGCATCTGACAGTTCGGTTGGTCAGGCGTCGCTTTCTTTTTCTTTTTGGCCTGCGTTTTGTTTCGTGCGTGTGTGTGTGTGTGTATTTGCCATGCCGGGCAAAATTTCACGGAGGAAGAAAAATTGGCTGTGGCTTAACTCAGTTATGCCTAGGTGTGCGTAGCTAGAGGTACGGTTAATCTTATTGTTTAGCTTGGTTCTCTCTACGGTTACGTCTTTTTCATTTAGCTTCGTACGTCTGAATGTTTAGGTTTGGTTGTTACCTCTCGTTAAGTTATGGTTATATTAAAGACTAGACATTATTAAATGGTAACGTATTTATTGTGAAAGTCTTCATCTTGTTGTTTCTCAATTGCCACAAAGACGGCCCGATGGTCGGCGAGGCGGGAGGATAAGGGGTTGTCGTCCAGTGAATTGAACACGTTTCGGGTGCTATCCTCATCTGAATCCACTTGCCTGGCCACTTCGTACTTACGACGCTTCTCGAGGCGTGCGGCTCGTTCTTCTTCCGTCTCTTCTCCGTCGTCGTCTACACCGGGGCTTTTATGGGTATATAAGTACAATCTATGCACCCAGTAACCCCGGGGAATCCTCCAATGCCATAGAACCTAGCTAGTCATGACTGACCTCGCTTCACTGGCGTTTGGCAGCCGAACGTACTTGGGATACAGACGTAGGCATATCAGCTGTGTCTTATCTCAAATGCATCGGCATATAGAGGGTTGGGATACACACACAAGGTCCCCTACAACAGTTTGCAAGGCACCCGTTCCGTAAAAACGCAGTGCGATGAGGACCTTCAACAGAGCAGGTAGCGGCGCTCCTCTGTTGTCAGTGTTACAAAGCAGTTGCAGCTTCCGGCTGTCATTCTCGGCGCTCGCTTTTCACAGAAAAACAGAATCACAAAAGAAATGGCACAAAGCGCAGTCTGCGGACCCAAACTGCACGTCAATACACGGCGGCTGGCTACCGCGGCGTTGGCTGCGCACGGCACCTATCCAAGCTGAGCGTACCGCGTGCAAAGTCCTGCGGAGAAGCATACGTTCAGGTAGAGGAGCGCGGTTAGGAAGCATGAAGGTAGCATGCCGGCTTCCTAAGCGTGAGGAAGCACCAAGGAGGCCATTACTTAGTGCCCCTTAGTAAGGGACGTTGCAGAATTGACGCCAGGTCGCCTTACAGCGTGTAAGACGTCCTTAGTAAGGAAAGGAGCGTTTCAGAATCCGGGCCCTAGTCATGACAACACTTTGTGAAGCTTGGCCATGACGTCACACTGGTTATAAAGATCATGTCGCCGCGACGGCGACACACACAACTCTCGTAGACTTCGCACTGAGTAAATGTAACATGGGACGGCCGAAGAAGTACAAGACTCCCGAAGAAGAAGCTGGTCAGCTGGAAGCTCGTCGTGCCACCAGCCGAGAACGAATACGGCGATTGCGTGCTAATCCGGAGTATCGCGCCGAAGCCGCTGCTGCTAAACAGTGACGAATGGCCGAGAATCCTGAGTTGCGAGCCCGGGAAAGCGAGCGTAGGTGACTGAAGGACCAGCGACGTCGGGCAAGTGATCCAGGCTACCGAGTCATGGGGAATTTCCAGCGTCGAGTCCGTCAATCAACAGGTGGCACCGATGGCCGATTCCAGCAGGAATTCCTCGGTGTCGAGTTAGGCCACAGCTGCCGCGTCTGTGCTCGGCTTTGGTTCGACACCAATCTCTCAACTATAAAGTCGGTCACCTATGATCTCGGTATGAGCTAAATGATCACCAGCTCCGCTGTTTCTCCAGCTTTGCACAACTTAGTGCAAGCTGCGGTAATTTTCTATTTAACTTCTCAAAGAGAGAGAGAGAGAGAGAGAGAGATACGAACTATATTTACAAACGGCTTTTTAGGCGGGACGTCGGCACTGGCACCACATTGGCCTGTGATGTTTTGGGGCTGGGGAATTCTCCGAAAGTGGTGAATGTGCGCCATGAGGAGCCGATTAAATTCAATTTTATTTGCTTTTCTAGAAAGGAGGAGCCAGAACTAAAAGCTGAGGAATTCGCTTCACAAGGGTTCAGATTCCCTACATGGTGGCAACCGCATGCAGTGCAGACATCATAACGTTCATAAACAACAAAACATTTCAAGTACTCTTTATACAAAAAAACATTAAAAATATAAAATGCTGTAATTATGACTATACAACATGCATTAGCTTGTGCGATAGAAGCTAAAGCCGTAAAAAGAATAATACAGGCAGCTTCCAAAAAGAAGAAAACGCCCCTGCAAATCAGCACGTATACATTTCCACAGATATAGCCGCCACATAATGGTGCCTCCGGGGCTTTCCGGCTGGAGTGGTCCACCCACAAGTAAGGAAGGGGTAGAAAAGAGAATAGATACTAAATGCCACACAGTACGGCGTCCGATGCCTTCGAATCCTAAAGATATCCCACTTCTCTTGTATCACATAGCCAAGAAGTCAGAATCACTGCGGTGCCTTAGTTTATGGGTAAACTTATGGAGACAATTTTTTTTTCTTCACCAATGGGTACTTTGACTTTTAGCCAGCATGAACACCGAGCCAGTATTTTCAGATGCTAGCTGCCTGGCGCGTCAGACACGGCCAGTATGGTTAAGACGGTCTGGGATCGGCAGCTCACCAAACTGAGCAAAGATATCAAGTTATTGGCGGCGTCCAGATTTTAATTTCGCCCCGAGCGCCACGCAGACTGTCACTCTTACCAGCGCGTCTTTTATCGACACATTGCGCCACCCCATACAGCAGACCTAATAGAATCCTGCAGTATACTCGTTTTGGTGGCCATCGGGCAGCCCGCCAGATCGCTCGATAAGGAGCTGTGGCAGAGGTGGCCCCAGTTGTATACCCGCGTCTGTTGTTGGCGGTCCTTTATTGCCTTTGGGGGATTAGAACGGCAACAAAAGGCCACCTGTCTGACTCCCCCTTTCACTCCTCGAGCGTCCCGGCTGACCCGCAAGAGCAGGGTCGCGAGTGGCGAGGTAAAGAAAACGCAGTCCAGAGGCCCCGGACACCTTAAGGTGTTTCATTACCCGAAGTGGTCCTGGCCGACGGCACGTTTCAAAATTTGAACGGGATATCAATCTTCGTGCGCCTCCGCCGACCCGTACGCGCCGCCAGCCGCCGTTGGCATGGTCGCGATCGAAAAACCACCGTCCGGCGTTGCCCACTCGGCGTCGGGACCCGCTCGCACGCGCGCGACCCCACCGCACAACTTTTTCGTTCGGTGTACTTTTACGCTCGGCGCGCAGAAAGTATCACGCTGTTCAACCAGAGCGCCCCCCGTTGGACGTTGGTGACGCGCTGACTTCGATCCCCGCCAACGGCAGTTCGAGCGTTGTGTCAAAGGACGTTCGTTGAACCTGCGGATGTATGAATGCGTGCGAAGCCTGCGCAATTTCGGAAGGTGATACTGCATTAACTACACAGTTGAAGTTTCTCATAAGGTGCTTCCTTTACCGCTTTCTTTATGTTCTTCTTGGTCAGAGTAAGTGTTAATATTCTGTTGTGAGGTCTAACCTTCTATTCATCTTATAGCTCCAATATCTGGCCAAACTGATTCAAGTTAACGGCAAGGTGAGCATTTAATTATTTGTTGTTTTTTTTTCGTTATAACTCCCGCGTCTCATATTTCCATACGGATCGCAACGGTTATCATATACGAATAATAAATTCGCGGAACGAGCGTCACTCCACCGGAATAGAGAGACGAATGCGGCAGGCGAAGTGCACTCAATCTACAAGCTATTATTATTACATTTTAACATGTTGTTTTTGTGCACTAAGCAAGTGATGACTTTCATATACCGCCTGCAGTCGGTTGTTGAACTCTGCCACCAATCCACGGCTGCAGCTTTTATCGACTTCGGAGCAATTATCTGTAGTGGCAGCGGCACCCGTCCATCCGTATACTCAGGAGCCTGTGCGGCACCATTCTATCGAACTATAGCCCTCGATATTAAATGTACCACCAAGACCCGAACTCGACATAACGAACAAAACGCTGGTTTCTGCTATTAAGAACGGCTGGCTAGTTTTGTAGGGTATACTAACAATAAGCAACTACTAACCTCATTTTGCGCAATTGAGCGCTTACGGACGCTTTCAGCAACATTCGGCGCTCATAAATGGGTGCTGAAGCCCATACATCTTTTAATGAAGCAAATCAACAAGTTATAGAGACTTCACTAGAATGTTGTTGCCCTTTGATGGCCTGCACTGTAGAAAAAAATAAATGAGAAAAAGAAAAAAAATTGACTTAAAATTGTAGGGCTTTCAGCTAGCGCAACAAATGCTACAGATAGTGAAGCTTTTCGGAAATATGTGAGGATCACTGCTGTGATTTTCAGACCGCGACAAACTCAGTCGACGTCTGACAGTTCACGCATCGGCAGGTGTTTATAGCAAGACTGGACTTCAATCTTAATATAATTTCATTTTATTGCTATGAATCCAGGGCGATAATACACAGGGCGATACTACACAAAGGTTACGATTCAAATAAAAGAACATTAGAATCCCAGACATACAGGCACGCAACGGGTAACTTGAAGATTTTGCTGCCAAGTAGGCTGGCAATCATATCAAGAACATGCAAGAGCTGGTACGCTCTGGTGACGAGACGATTGACTTCTGTAATTTTGCAACAGACGGTACCTTCGTGTATGCATCTATGGCTCAGCTGCCGTCTGCGAAACCTTTAAATGCTTTTAAATTATTTAGTTAAAGAAAGCGCTCCTTTTCCATCTAAATATTATGTGGTGGGTGCGTTCACAAGACAACACAGCCAGAACAGACTTGATTGTCTATTCGCTACGTTTCTACGTAGTATAGAGAAAGTTTCTATACAGTATACCAAGTAAATTTAAACTTCAGAGATGTCTTACTAAGATGGATGGTAATAACTTTATTGAATTGTCCGGCAGTTTTGATGACCCGGGCTCAGGTCTCCCACGACGGGACGTCGAGATCTTGTCTCAGCACCGCCTCGGGGGCCTGCTAGACAGCCCAGAGTTGGTCGCCGAAGTCGTAGCTGCGAAGATAAAATATTTTCTTCCTTCCTTCCTCCTCTGGAGCCATCTTCGGGAGCAGTAAGCGCTCCTTGCTGCCTAAGAACAGAGGTGGTTCCACGTATCGCACGAATGAAGCGGCCAGTCCTTCAGCGTATAAGGGGGCCGGCTATTTTAGAAGTAAACACGGGTGGTGATTAGCTGATGCGTGCTTAGTTGAACCCGCAACACTGCACGGATTTAGTGATGCTATGGGTACCAATTGGGTTTCATCGTAAAGTTAAAATGCGTATTTGTGCGCCCAACTGCGAAAAGGCATGCATGCCTTCGCCACGTGTCGAGGAATATGAACAAAGCAGACTCAACAACAACGTGGGTGGCGAGCTCCTTACTCCAAGAAGTGTGTAAAAAATTGCGTCAGCGCAACACGTGTAGAAAAAAACGCGCACCTCAAAGCGGTATCTGTTGTGGATTTGGCATTGACCATCAATTCTAATTTATGATGTGTTATTGCTGAAAAAGAAGCAAGTGGCTCACAATTTTTAAAGCGAACAGCTTTGTTTTGATCTTTCGCCCGTTTGCGTGGTGATCGGAATTTCGCCGCCGATGAAATGGGTGCGTGCTCCCGCACAACTGAGTGGCCGAGGCGCGTTCGTCGCACAACGCCAACTATTATAGCTCTTTATCACGCACGTGCTGTATGTAGCTCGAGAGCTTTGGGACGTCTGAAGGTTGAGGTGCAGTGTTGGAGCGCGCGAAAATAACAGCACTCCTCTCTCTACCAGGAGCGTAGCCAGAAATTTTTTTCGGGGGGGTTTCACCGGCCCGACCGGGGGGGGGGGGGGGGGGGGGGGGCAAGCTTCTGCTTTGCTCTAGGTCACGTGATCGATAATAAATGTCGGTAGTTTAAGCACACTCTATACATGTATATCAAAGACATGGGACCCCCCCTCGCGTGTGCGTGTGCTTGTGAAGAAATTAAGTAAAAAGTAAAGTAAGCTCAGTAAATACAGTAAGTACGACAGGTACAGTGGGCGTTTGGAGCAACGGTCTCTCATCGCGCCATTGAATGGACCAGTCTTCGAAAACGCATCATTGAGACGACCCGTGCGATCGGAGAAGACATCATTAATTGTTAATTTCCGTTAAGCGTAGATGGCGTCGTCCTCGTCGGGGCGAAGTGCGTTTCACAAGTCAAGGACGGCTATACGCGTGAAAATGCACGTGTGACCAGGCTATAGCTACTCCCATAGCAATAGCTTGTTCGCTGCGTCTTTGCGCTAGAAAACTTAAAAACATGTCAGGCTTTTTTTTTTTTTTTCGAAGCTTTCGTCGCCCTGCTCCCTCATACGAGAGGGTTGCATTTCCTGCGGCAAGTGCATGGGCCGCTGTATCTTCCGCTGTGTGCGAGCGTGCAGCCGTCATTTGCCTTTACGTCAACAGATTCAGAATTGTACAGAATATTTCACCGCACAGCATAGATATGGCATGTGTACGCATTTTAAGTAGTGCGTGCAACTCATTTCTGCTTCACTTACGCCGGTGCAAACAGGAAGCGGCTTTGTACCTCACAGAATCTCGACTGATTGGTGTACTAGTGATGCAGGAATGAACTCCAGTATTGTTCAGTACATAGTGCACATAATCAATTTCTCAGGACGCGTGAACTCCGACGAGAACTGTCAGCGCCTACAACAAGAGTTTACTTACGCTGTACTGCGCACAGCAGTAATTCATGCTTTTCGGCTGTCTGTTTCGTGCATTCTATTGCGAGTCGGTGGAATTTCACTGCTGTCATCAACCCCTACGTGTGTACATTGCTGGTTTGGGATTCCACAACTGAAACAGCAACTACCAGCCTTCCGTAATTGCTGGTTTGTGATTCAACAACACAACAGTAATTACCAGCCTTCCGTAGGGGCGCAATCGCAAACAAGAGACGTTTCTCGCGCAGACTAAGCCTACGTTCACACTTGGGAAGCGGCAAGCGGGCGGAAAGGCCAAAGCGGCCGGAAAATTTTTTCCGCGCCTGTCCAAGTTGTTCACATTTGTTTTGCTACCGCCGCGGCCGCCGCTGCCGTTTTCGTCCAGATCCATCTCGTCTGCGTACGTTTGTCGGCGTGGTGGCGCTCATTGTCGCATTATGTCGAGCGGTATGTTCATTCTTTGACCCACGTACCGTCATCAAAAGTGATCATTTTACTCAACTTCGCGTGTCATCTGCGACCTTCGGTAAATTCCTCGTTGGTGTTCCGTAATTCTCCGCACACGGGCGCGGTAGCGCTGAGTCACAGGTCGGTGCCTAGGCGTGAGAATATTTCTTTAAATAGCTTTTATTTACAAGTAATAACATTTCATCATTTCGTATTGTCGGCGCCTCCAGGACACCAAAGGGGCAACGGGAACACCACAGCTAAAACCCGGGCTGGCCCTTGTGTTGGGGCTCGCCAAAGCCTGCGTGTCCTACGTGAGACCTACGCTCCCAATCTATCGTCGCGACGAGAAAAGCACCCCGCGACTTCTGCAACATACCGTACACGTGCGAGGAGAATTATGGAGCGCCAACGAGGAATCTGCCTAACTATTGCCTGCCGTGGAAGTGGAAGAAGAAATGGCTTTTATACTTCTACCTACTTGTTTTCTAGAAATGGACAATGAATAAACGGAAGACGCGGACACCTCGGAAACGGCCGGCGGTGGTAGGTTCGCCTGGCTTTGCAAAAGCGCGAGAAGTTGGGTCACGCCAAGGCTTCGTTGCCGCACCTCCGGTCGCGCAACGTTGAATACTACCACGAGTATTGCTGACAGTACGTTTTAGTGCCACTCTTGTCGTAGAGCAAGGGCTGGTTCTTGATCGCGTCGATCAGCATTACAGCCTACACTTCTGGTGCCATGTTCAATTTTACGACCGGTTGTTTACATGCTAGTGTAACTTGCAGTGAAGCAGAACGACTTTCCGCCGCGTTTCCGCTTCGCCATGGCGAAAAAATCGGCCCGAGACTGATTTGGATCGCAGCCTGTTTTTCTGCCTGTTTTGCCAGCTAGGCGGGCGGATTTTTGCAAGATTTTGCCGCTTCCTACAGCTTCGAGACCAAGTGTGAACGTAGCCTAAGATCCTGCGCGAGCGCGGCCTAACCGGCACCTGAAGGGAAGCGGCGGAAATGTATACCGGAGATTTCGACCACCTGGGGTCGTTAACGTGCACCTAAATCTAAGTAAACGGGCCTCAAGCGTTTTCGCCATCATCTAAAATGCGGCTGCCGCATTTGTTGCTTCAGAATGCAGCCGCCACATTCTCGCCCAAAACTTCACATAGTGTCAAAGCCTTGACAAACACCCTGACAGTTTTTTCCATATGCAGACATGATTCGCTGTAAATTACCAACCAAAGGGAAGCGCCCAGGAATGAAATTGTGATAGTAGCACCGGTTTCATGAATTATGTCAGCGCGAAGCGACGAAACCAAAGGGCGGGTAAGTAGGGGGGGGGGGGGGGTGCGGAAAAAATTTTTGGGGGGGGGGGTTTGAACCCCCCCAACCCCCCCCCCCCCCCCCCTGGCTACGCCACTGCTCTCTACCGCCACCTTCTCCCCCTTTGGAGGCTGCGGGCGAGGGCTCCGGTTGTAGGAAAGAAGGATGGCACTCGCCTTCCATGCTGGCGCTCGTACGTGCCACCGTGAGACAACGCACATATGACGAATCGGCTGATGTGTATAGCCACCTATACTGCCGCTACAAATGTGCTCGTTAACGGCTCTGTTATCCACAGAATTACGCAAAGAAACAACAACCGCTACCTAAATATCCTCACTGCAAGAAATATACGTCTTCAAGAGCGTTATTGCATTATTAAATCAATAGCTGGAAGCGTTCAGTTATTCGTCATCGTTGGTGGTTTCTGCACATGAGTTCTTTTGTTTGTTCATTGTAGCGGAATTGCTAGCCTGCAAGGAGTTAGTTGTCCGCTAAAGCGGCAAGGAAGCAAATCAGGTCCATGGGCATCCAGTGTTATGCAGGTTTCTTCTTAGGAGTAGTTAAAATAATTTTGATTCATTTAAAAGACTACAATAGGCCACGCAAGACATTAAATTATGGGGTTTTACGTGTTAAAACCACGATTTCATTATGAGGCACGTCGTAGTGAGGGACTCCGGAAAATTTCGCTCACCTGGGGTTCTTTAACGTGCACCTAAATCTAAGTACACGGGTGTTTTCGCATTTCGCCCCCATCGAAATGTGGCCGCCGTGGCCGGGATTCGATCCCGCGACCTCGTGTTTAGCAGCCCAACACCATAGCCACTGAACAACCACGGCGGGTGCCATGCAAATGAAAGCCTCAAGTAGTAGCTGCCATTGAAAAATGCAGCACTTCGCCGAGCGACAGCCACGCCAATGATGACACAAAAAGAGAACGACGGCAAAAATAGGGACGGTGATTATAACTAAGGCCAGAATGACGACGGCACGATAACGATGACGACACGATGCCGACAATGGCAGGACGACGATGACGCCACGACAGCTAACAGCTAGCGCTGTAAATATTTGTCTTGACTCCTTCAACAGTTATCTACTTTGTTAGGCGTGAGGGTATAGTATTATTATTATTATTATTATTATTATTATTATTATTATTATTATTATTATTATTATTATTATTATTATTATTATTATTATTATTATTATTATTATTATTTGATTCGAAAACATATACACATTTTATAGGAAAGGGAAAGCGAGTAGCAGGCTGGCAACTTCCACCGGAAGGGGCACTACGCCTGCCTGCTCTTCAGAGAGGATGGAACAGAAACGTAGAAATGGGAGATAGGAATTGAAGGGGAGGAAAGGGTATATTCGCTGAACTGAATAAAGCACGACAACCTCCTTTGCGATAGCGATCGGCAAAGGACAATGTATAAGCAGAATGTCGGCACAGAAGTGTCGTCTCAGTAAGGCACTCATATATGAGTGCCTTACTGAGACGACACTGAGACAACACCGTACATATATGTACGGTGTTCGATCGGCACTCTGGTATAGCGTTAATTACAAGACAACGCCGCTCATTTCAAGCTAAATTTACTTGGATTATAAGACGTTGACCACAGCGATGGAAACAGAACGCCTTTTGCTGCGGTATGCATGCAGGCAGCCAATTAGGGTAAGGCGGAGCAAAATGCGCCAGAAATTTGCAACCAGTGAATAGTTTTTTAAATCTCATTCAATGCCATTAAACAACAAAACAGGAACATTCTTTTGGGTACAAGGTATGTGGTACATAAACATGGTGAAGTTCCCGCTGTTCAAAAGTTTACGAAAAAAGAAAAAAAATGCCACAAATGTCTCATTTTGTCCCAACCTGCGGGGCAAAATGAGACGCTGCGTGGGGCAAAAAGAGGGCGTCTAAAAAAATTAGGTAGTTCAGTTCTTGCAGGAGAAGCACTTGAAATTACCTCCGTGAGCACTTACGCAGTCTTCATGAATCCACTCTTTACGCTACACACTCTGAATCCAAACTGAGCCTGGCGCTGTGGTGCTCCACAAAGTGCTTGCAGATCAAGCACCACCAGTTTTTTTTTTTTTTTTTTTTTTTGCTATTGCACTTTCTTGGACATTTGCGCTTTACTGGCTCTTTCAACGAATGTAAGCTAGATCTGTCCTCCCGAGTCTTCTTCGCGTCTTCTTGTCCTCTAGATGCAGAGCAGCGCAGGCGTTTCACGGCTTTCATCGCGCTCAACTTGGCTTTGTGAAGTGGTGAAGTTAGAACTGTGCTTGATTCAGAGTTCCTGGCCTTGGTATTCCCTAATTTCGACACTGGAGAAATCTCATGCAAAGTAACTCTTCTGAGAATAATTTTCTATTTGTTCAGGTTGTTACTCGACGAGCCTTGTCAGCGTTATTGTCTTCATCGTTTTCCACATTCTCTCGTGTTGCGCTGGTGGACTGCGGACCGTCAAACTCGGGGTGATCTAGAACAGCGCAGGAAAATGGTTTCACTTCACACTTTCGAAATCCAGATGATATTCTCTTGTACGTCCGCACCATCCTAAACAAGAAAATATAATATATAATGTACGTAAATAAATTGTTCGTTTAATAAGAAATTATTTATGCCGATTCAACGCCTTTTTGTCTCGTATTGCCCCTTTGAAATGCGTGAATTTAGAAACATTTACAATTTTACCCACAACACTTGCAGAACTAAACTTTTGGCAGTATGTAGCTAGTGGCACAATGCAACAATACAAATACTTACGTTGCTGAACTGACGCGGGAGTACCTTCATGCACGGCTCCGAAAATTTCACCGAGCAAAATTTCACCCCTTTTTGGCGGGTTACGAGCTCACTGACAACTACCGTGCATTTTTCCCCGCACCAACTCTTTGAACAATCGCGAACTTTTTAATCAAAACGAATAGATAACTACCCCCAACTATTGATTAAATAAAGAAGCCCAAAAAAGAAAATTAAATTATGGGAAAAAGAACTCTTTGGTCTTAGGCATAGATGGCAGCATAGTCAAAATGTCGCGTTTTGCCCCATGTCTCATTTTCCCCGCCTTACCCTACCAGCGGGCCCCTTGAATTATCAAACGAATAATTTATTATGCACTTCGAAAGTATAATGCTGTTTCAAGCGGCGATTATGAAAAATAAATGCTTGCTAAACTTCGATTGCGAATGTTTGCTAAGCCCAACATCGTTCTCCGCCAAGCAGTCCCTACTGCAGCTTCGCTATTGCCCAAGCTTGCCGCTATGTGCCATTTTCCCATTTATTGAGCATTGACATTTATTGAACAGTTTCACGACACGCGAGTGTGTTTCATCCTTTCGGAACCACGCATAATTTTGAGAGCAACACGTCAAAAGATACCACCAGTTTCCTTTACAAGGCTAGCAAGCACCGTCACCAAGAGTTGCGTGCACAGGACTTACGCGTTCACATGAACCGCGCGACTAAGGTGTCGTTGCGTCAAGCATCCAAGAGTTGCGATGAGCTTCTGCTGTGGCGTGCAATGGTGATGGACCAACGGCAAACCGCTCGAATACGGGTTGTAAAGGCTTTTCAGGAATTGGTTTCGCTGGGATCTATGGAATTTGCCATCGACTCAAGCTCGTGAAGAAGAAGAAGAAAAAAAGAAACGAGAACGCGTGTCATTATCTGCTTCTCCTGCTTCTCTACATGGTTACGGTCGAAATATTGCTTTAATATTGAAGATGTCAGCAAGGATTACGCCGATACCAAGTTTTCAACGGTGGGTGGACATTGTCCCAACCTTTGGAGGACTTTTCTGTGCCCACCGGCAGAGGCTCGGCGGGCGAGCTCTGCGCGGTGACGCTCGCTCAAGCCACGATGTTTACGGCTATGCAAATCACCGTTGAGGGTGAGGATATCTCTCCCGACGATGTCGGTGAAAGTGCTGGGTGGACCATGGCATTATACAAGCGGAAATCCATCAGCAAGAACCCGATCGAGCAGGGCGGCCGAGCCCCGACACGCCCCGTGGCGGGAACAAAATCCCGGCTCCGGCGAGTGTTAAGAAACGGCTGACCACTGCTTCCAGACTGCCTCCACCATACCGAAAGAGCACGTTCGGCAAGGCTTCCAGGACCCGCTCCCGCTCAAGGGGCCGCTCCCGTTCCAGGGGACCAGGAGTCCCGATCCAGGAGCCTGCTGATCGTGGTACCAAATGGGCTGATCGAGTTAAGGAATCAAAGGTAACGGGGGGTCAATCGCCAAAGGATAATAGCATAGCACAGTTGGAAAAAGAAAACGCTTCGTTAAAATGCGCAATGGAGCAGCTTAGAGCAGAAATTGCAGAACTCAAAAAGGCTAGCAAGCGAGAGACGGTTCAAGCCACTCAGGTCCCTGCGGCAGAAACTCCCATGGAGATCCCAGTAGCGGAACCGACTGCCAATGGTCTACCCAAGAAGAGGGCGTTGGCGGTTCATGCCTTAGACAAGAGCGCCAGTGTTCGCAAATTGGAAAAGACGATAGATAAAATTGACGAATCCCAAGAAAAAGTTCAAATTGTAATCGACAAACTCGCGGAGGCGGTCAGAGCACTAGGGGTCAGATGCGATAATCTGAAGCGCCAGGTTTCGGCAATGGCTCCAATGACATCGACGGACAAACTGAATACGACCGACACTGAAAGTTCGGCAGCGGCTGCACACCGCAGCACTTTATAAGAGAAGCCAACTACAACGTACCACCATGGCGGCACATCACAGGGCAATTAATGTCTGGCACTGGAACTGCAGGGGACTCCATCGTAAAAAGAAAGTACATCAGCAGTTCATTCGCTCCCACCCGGAAAAGCCGCATGTCATCTCATTACAAGAAATGCTCACGGATACGGTCACCCTACCGGGCTATAAATCGCATACTCGGTATGGAGATGGGAAAAGGGGCATCAGCACGTTAGTCACCAACAAATGTACGTTCATAGTCCACGATATCAATCTTGAATCTAATAAGGTTGAACACTCGCTCGTGGAAATCATCCCCAGCGGACAGTTCAAAACAAGTGTATTTATACTTAACATATATAGTACACCCAAAGACCTCAGGCAAAGATTCGCAGCAATCATCAACAGGGCCGTTAGCAAGGCCAAGACATTCCCACTTCTGGCGGCTGGAGACTTCAACGCTCCGCATCAAGCATGGGGTACCCACAAGCTAACCGCAAGGGCGTTGACCTATGGCAAGCCACCGTCAATAATAATCTTACACTTATAACAGATCCGGCTTTTCCGACCAGGATCGGCAACTCCTGCTCTAGGAATACCATGCCTGATCTCTTTTTCATACGGAATGTAGAGTCCGCCTCTTGGTCCAACCTACACGTGGACCTGGGCAGCGATCACAATATCCTGGCCACCTGCGTCAACGTGAGAAGCGGGAACCTCAAAGAGTTCACTATTACAGACTGGGACTCATTTCGCAAGATTAGGGATGCGAGCACAAACACAGGACTCAGCACTTAGTCTAGAGCAGTGGGCTGAACAGTTAAAAGAGGATATCAGGGCGGCGACAAACAAAGTCCAGACTGAACTGGAGGTGGACAGGATGGATAGCCGCCTCGCTCATCTTCTAGAAGCTAAAAAGTCACTGTTAAACAGATGGAAATGGCAGAAACTCAACCGAAGGCTCCGAAAAAGATCGCGGAGCTCAACAAAACTATAGAAGATCACTGCCAAACCCTGAGCGGACAACAGTGGGATGAGGTCTAATTTAGTAGATGGTCAGATGAGAGTTGGAGCTAAATGGAACCTATTCAAGCATTTACTCGATGACACCAATACCAATTAGAACCAAAGACAAGTGATAGCGAAGGTTCTCCACGAGGCATCACAATCAGAGACGGTAGACACCGTACTCGAAAGACTCGCTCGCAAGTACCTGCCACTGGGCAGCTCGAGTGACGAAGACTATCCGCCCTACAAAGGCTCATCTTGCCCCGAACTAGATGTCCCCTTCAAGTCATGCGAAGTAAGGGAAGCCCTCCAGAAACTAAATGGCAGGTCAGCCCCTGGTCCTGTTGACATCCCCAACCGGGCCCTCAGAAACCTGGAGGACGGTTCCATAGAACGGTTGACAGAAGAGATAAATAGAACATGGGAACGAGGGGTTGTCCCGCAGTCCTGGAAAATGGCCTCGGTCATCCTCATCGCAAAGCCTGGAAGACCCCCGCGTCTCACAAACCTCAGACCCATTTCACTCATGTCCTGCGTGGGAAAGGTGGCGGAACATGTCATATACAACCGCATCTCCAAGCACATCGAGAAACAAGGATTGTTCCGCTACAACATCATCGGCTTTCGTCCGGCCTTGTCAACGCAGGAGGTGATGAAGCTTATCAAGTGTCAAATCATTAACAACACCACAAGAGATATAAGAGGCATCTTAGGCCTAGACCTGGAGAAGGCGTTTGACAATTTCTCCCATGCGCACACTCTGAACTCCATCTCAAAGCTCAATTTGGGAGAAGCATTCCACAGATAGATATGCTCATTCCTCAGGGATCGCAAGGACACGCTCAAAATTGGTGACCTCCAGTCTCACAATTTCAGCTTGGGCCCCAGAGGCACGCCACAAAGAGCGGTAGTCTCACCACTACTTTTTAACATTGCCACGAAGAAACTATCGGAAAAGCTCTCCAACATAGAAGGGATCGATCACACGCTCTACGCCGATGACATAACAATCTGGTGCACCGGAGGAAGCGAAGGAGATGTTGAATTAGGCTTGCAGGAGGCTGTAGATCAAACAGAGATGTACCTGGAACGTACGGGGCTTAGATGGTCCCCGAGCAAGTCTGAGCTCCTCCTCTACAAGCCAGCCAGGAGAGGTCCGAAACCTAGAGGCTGGAAAGCGTTGTCTGAAATAGACACAAAACTCTACACTAAAAGCGGCTGTACCATCCCCACAGTAGACACCATTCGGGTCCTGGGCATGTTCATCGAATCCAATGGCAGTAGCAATACGACGCTCAACAAGCTCACAGCCAAAACCGAGAAAATGATCAGGCTTATCAACAGAGTTTCGAATAGGCGTGGAGGCCTTCAGGAAGACAACCTCCTCAGCAGTGGCGTAGCCAGAAATTTTGTCCGGGGGGGGGGGGGGGGGGGGGGCTCAAGTTGCAGCGCGGCCTCCTCCTTATAGAATTTGTCGAGGAATCAAATGCATGAATAATAACTACATTGCCAGTTCCATTGTATATTATATGCTGCAAACGAATTATTGAACGCTATGCACTGTCCATTAAAATATGTATGTTGTCATACAAGAATAAATTCGTATGCTCCAAAAATTATGGCAGAAATAACTGATATCAATGCTTCCGCGTTTTTTTTTTGTCTAATTAATAAGTAAAGAAAACATCACATGAACTTTAGAACTATTGACCCTTTTCGCGGAGCAGTTTGTTTTAGGGAAACGAGATGGCGCTCACGGCGGTGCGCCATACCTCTCCTCAGCGACCGCGCACGAATTCGAAACCATTACCACTTCTACCTTGCTTCTGTGCGATCAGCTGTCGGAAATGCCACTGAGTTTTCGCTAACACACTGCGCTCCAACCATGCTAGATTGAATAATGTGGATTGAAGATGTGTGCAGTAGTTGGCTGCAAAAATAGTGACTGGCGTGTTAAGGAATAGAATGAATCTGTGTGGCGAAGTTAGCGGACCGCTGCTGCAACTGTCCGAACGTGTTACCGGCACTTCGTGATGTACGGCTTTCCTAGAGGATGCAGAAATTTGCTCATCCGCCAGCCTTGTATCGCTAACCTTCAAAGAAAGGGCTTCATCCCCAGAACGTCGGCAAGAATGAGTACCACTCGTTAAACAATGACAAAGGGAGTAGCACCGCTTCCTGTCATAGTAAGTTTCGCGCACATTATCTATACACATCTGTCCAAATGGCAGGTAAAACTTACGCCCACTCTATCGCCGACGTATCAAGAATAAGTGAATGGACTAACACTTGAATATATGCGCACTGTATACACACAATAAATGACGGACTACACTTATGACGCACCAATGGTTGAAGCTGATGTTTCGTGATGGTCCACAAGAGTAAGCAAGTTACTATCTGTAATATATATTTGCTACAAGGTATTACAATGTACAAAACAGCTACGTTTCAAGCCTTGTGCGCAGCAAGAACAAATCTATCGGATTCGGAACTGAGCACACCCGCGAGTGATTAGGCAGAAAAGAATCAGATAGTGGCCGCACCGAGGAACTTCACTGAGTCAGAAACTGACAAGCCACTGCTACAAAATATTTGCCGAATAAAGAACAAAGAGCAAAACACACTCATCCTGACTGAATTCATAATCGGACAGCTTGGAATACATATTTAGCCCCGCTTTTAGAACAAGCACCATATACGCTTCTTATGCCATTTGGACATAGCTTAATCAGCTCCGAAAGCGCTTTTGCATGTTCTCTGAAGCTGTGATCAAACCTTCGTGTCGTCCATCTAGTCACCGTCTATGATATCTCCGAAAACAGAGGTTTTCTAAGCGGCGCCGGCATCATACACTTCCATTGTAAACAAGGAGGCAGCGGAGGCAGTTGAGGCAAGGAATGGACGCGTCACCACGTGATCAAATATGGCAGCGCCCACGGGATCGCCGCGAAAAGGGTCAATATCAGTTAGAAACCAGCAAAGCAGTGCATGCAGCTTATATGAAAAATGTAAAGGCCATGAAATGAATAAGTTGAGGACAAATATTTTGATGAATCTTTGTCATTCAATAACCTTGTTTAGATTTTTCTACATACGCAACGGCCAGGAAGAAACCTCAATGACGCTATCCCTCGTTGCAATCGATTGCGCAGGAGCAGCTGTAACTCGTCATGTATTGTAATTACAGCGAGATAATACTCGCAGCAGTGAGTACAAATAAAAAGTGGGAGTTCTGCAAATTATATATTAGAAATTGCGAAGATAGAATGGAATATACAAATGCGAAGATACAACTCGCTAAAGGGCAAAAAAAGAGTAGCTGGAAACAAAGTTCACTGCTTGTATACACAAAACCTCGCAATAAGATATTTAAAAATACGTATGAGTCTCCAATAAATCTACGTATTTAAGCAAACGTCAGTGTATATAATGCGTCAAATACGACAAATAAACATGTTGCTCAGTCACAGATAGTAAACTTTGCACACAGAAAGACAGATGATCCTGGCAAGAACATAACTATGATCGCAGAAATTGTGATATGTACTTGGGCCTTGCAGTGGTCGCGACAGTGCCATGTGGGTAGAATAATAGAGGAATAATGCATAAATCAGTACGAAAATGTGTAATTTAACTGCCTGCACAACGCCAACAATTATTCTGCACCCAAAATTAAAGGAGGGTATTCCTTCGCTTCAAAAAAGAAATAAAAGCAGGTAGCTGAAAATAAAAGAAAAGGACAAACGAAGGCCAGAGATGATGCGGTAAGTTGAACTACTCAATATCCGAGTGTGTTTTTGGCGAACGCCGCGTGGGCCGGGCTTTCAATGAGCAAGGTCGGTCAAAATTGGTTATTGGTATTCTCGTAATTTTTGTATTCGCGTGATAATTGTGATCATGATGCTAACTGCTAGAATAAACGGCGAAAATATCTGATCTGCGGTTTTAAAAGCTAATGAACGGTCATACGTTTTCATAATTAAGAACTTATGGACCTGAAGGAACAGTGCTTTTTACTTGCATTGATTTTTGCTGCTTCGCTATTTAAAGGACAAACTTCTCTCGGCGGGAAAGTTGAGCGAAGCGGTCAATGACTTCGGACACGTTGATGCCGACGTCTCTGTGGCTGTATAGAAGCGCTAGCCTAACCATGCGTTCCGCAGACATTGTAGAGTGCAAGTAGTTTTTTAGTAAACTCTTGTTAAAAAAATATTCTCTCTGCGCTGGCAGTGGTCACTGGAATGGTGACTAGAAGCTGCAGCAGTATTTACACATTTACATAGAACCTGCTGTCGCAATGAGAGATGGGCATCTATTCCGGTGCTAAAACCTAAAACACTCCCTTGATGTCGTTGGCATACTTGTTTAGGTACCTTGCAGAAACAGTAGGCTGTTCGATTCCAGCGATGTCCGTCGTTTCGTCAGGAAGTATGGAGAAGCAGCCTGCTTTTGAATCTGGGCTTTCTTTGATAATGTCACCACAAATTTCTATAATTTGGTTTTGTGCGTCTGGGCTTAAATACGAGGCATTACTGGGGCAACTTTCCAAATCGTTCTTCAGATATGTATCTCCACAATCAGCTCGCATGCGAAGAAGCACTCTGAAAATGCCTGTATTTTCAGCAGGGGCATTGCTTAAATCCATAGGGCCTCTGTCCCTGTGGCCACGGAGAGCCAGACCTTGTCGCCCGCAAAAAAAAAAAAAAAAATTCTCAATAAAGGCCGTTTACTTTCTTCTGTTTTCTCATATTTTACTTTGCCTGCCCTGGTCCAGCTGATCAATCACATTGGGCACGCTTCCTGAAAATGTTTGGAGAAAATTATCAGCTGCTAGCTGACAGTCACGGTGATATTTAGTATTTCCGTGTGTGTGGGAGGTTGCGAGCGCGCGCTTCCATTTATGGAACGGCTTGGACGCGAGCGTTCCAGTGCGCGTGTTGGCTCAAGTTTATAAGAACATTAACCCCATAAAGTTCTAGAATTGAAAATCTTTTAAAGCATGCCTTTGGAAATGTCAGCGCACCTTTCGCGTCGAAGGTTTATGAGAACTTTATACCCATAAAGTTTCGTAATTGTAATCCATGCGTGCCGTATATTCCGCGGCCGCTGCGAGATGCCGCAACGCGTCCGCTCGCTATCGAAAAGCCGTTGAAAGTTTGTGCTCGGATGGGGCTCCTTGCGTTACGTGACTCCAGGTGCAAGGGCGTTGTCACGAAATCCAGCCCCAGTTCGCTATGTTCGTGCCGAAATGTCTTTTCGAGCGTGAAAAAGACATTGTAGACAAAATCCAGAATGATCGCCGGCGTCGGTGGTAGTTTTGGTCGGTGGTGCATGGCCGCACGAAAAAATTTCGGGCGGGGGGGGGGGGGGGGGCAGGGGCTGAAGCCCCATCAGCCCCCCCCCCCCCCCCCCTGGCTACGCGCCTGCTCCTCAGGTTATTCCACGCCTTCCTCATGAGTCACATAATTTATGTGGCAGCCATGCACAATTGGTATAACTCCGAAAAGAAAAAATTAACACGCTCATCAGAAAGAGTATCAAAAGGGTACTAGGCATTCCGTTACGGGAAAGCACGGACCTCCTTATGCAATTAGGAGTGCATAACACATTAGACGAGATAATTGAGGCCCAAGAGTCGGCCCAACTGGCCTGTTTATCCTGCACCCCGGCTGGAAAGAAGATCCTGGCGGTTCTTGGGATCAACCCTATACTCATGGACGAACTGAAATGTCAAATCTCAGAAGATCAAAGGAATAATATACGAGTCGCACCGTTTCCCAGTAATGTTCACCCTCAACACAACGTAGGCAGACGCAGGGCAAGAGCCCTCGCCCTCCTCAAGAGTATCAAAGACGATCCCCACTCGGCATGTTTTGTCGACGCAGCCCAATATGGACAGTGGTCTAACTTCACCACTGCCATCGTTGATCACAACGGACAGATAGTGAATGCAGCTTCCCTAAAGTGCTCAACTCCATCCAGAGTGGAGCAGGTCGCAATTGCTATAGCACTCCTAGATAGCAGCAAAACAAGATATTCACTGATTCGAGATCGGTGGTCAGGGCTTTGGCTTCGGGGTCCATTGCTGAGGAGGTTCACAAAATTCTCAAGAACAAGATCACCTCTGCGCACTCCATCACGTGGTTTCCGGCGCACCTCGGCCCCCAGCTTGCTTCCTTGCCCCATCTCAATGACATCGCCCACTTCCAAGCGCGCGCACTAACCCACCGCGCGGGAGCAAGGGCGAGCTTAGAGGCCGGGGTTCTCGACTTTCGGGACACACTCGCTACTTTCAACGAAATCACTAAGCACTATCACCTGGGTAGGAGGACTTATCTTCCCCCTCATAGCAAACTGGCTAGACCTCTGTCGTCCACTTTAGGCATGCTTCAGACTAAGTCCTATCCCAACCTGGCCCTTTTTCATTCAATCACTCCAGAGGCTTTTAGCTCTACTTGCCCCGACTGTGCGCTGTTAGCAATCTCGAACACATGCTCTGGCGATGCCCCTCGTTACAGGGACCCAGTCGCATCACGGAAGTAGAATGGAGCTCTGCCATCCAGAGCTCAGAACTTTCACGACAAACTTGGGCTGTCCAGAGAGCCCATGATGCGGCGGTTAGGCTTGGCCTAGCCGTCCCCACATGGGAGCGGCCCGCAGCTCTGCCCTAGCTTCTCAGGACCTAGTTAATAAAGTTCTTTGTCTGTCTGTCAAGCTCATGAAAACAGCATTTGGTGAAAGGAGTGACGTCTTTCCAATATCACACCGCAGCATCACGTGTGTTTTTTACGTGCGGGAAGATGAAGGTCGCGATTTCAGCGTGTAATTACGAAACACGCGCATAACGTTGACTCATCTGTAAGCCACGATAACTCAAAGGAGAGCTATGCTGTCCTGTTAACGATATAAGTAGCCACGAATACGACACCTAGGCTCTTGAACTGACGTGCTTTTGCACTAAAGGGAGCGCTGGGAATTTTGTCAAACAATGGCTACTACCACGTTTCTAATGAACATAAAAATGCAATAGAAGCAATGCAGAGGCATTGCAGCAGTTTGATCTTGTATACAGGCGCTTTACGGCTGTTCGTTAAGATGCATCCAAGAACTCAGAAAAGGTGGCGCATTCTTTTCTTCGCCGATCTTTCTGGAAGTTTTCTTTGTTTGATTTTGAGCCTTAAAAGATACTTGCCTAATGCAATGACATGCGCACGACTGAGGTGTATGTATGTGCACGCTCAGCTCGCGCGTGAACGTTACTGTCAACACGAGATCGCTGCCTGGTTTGAGAATAAAATAAAGATTGTCATACGACGTACGCGTCCACATAAAGGTTGGAATTCCTCAACGCTCACCAACTTAATAATGAAGCCTTCATTGGCGTAAGGCTCCGCTGTGTCAATTCTGCAAGGTTTTTTACGGAGGCATCCTTAAGGAGATCCTTCGTGATTCCTTTCCAAAGGCAGCCCAGCGCTATCTTCATGGCTCCTTTCTTTGCAGAGACACTGAACGATTCTCCGCCCGACTTAGTGCGGAGAAGCGTATGTCGCATTCGTTGATACTATTGGTTCCTTAACTGCCAGCGTGGCGGCACTAGTGGCATCATAACGAATACGTCGCTCATTCGTGTGCCGGCGAATCACTGGTTCGATTCGATACTTCTATGACATTTCTTCGCCGTTCGTTCTTTGAGTGTGTGTTGTTTGCTGTATGGAATATACTACATGTGCTGGGAATAGTGTGGAGCTAGTTGCTCGAGGAACTTGTTCCTGCATTTGTATTACGTGTACACTGCGTGACAGTTGTATGGACAGGCGGGCCGTTGAACAAATGTGCTAGACGACCTCTGCAGGAAATGTTTGCCGCTCGCTACTTGTATTCTACTTGCGTGGTCCAAGGCAACCAAAGTGTGTAGTTTTGTGAGTTTTAGCGTGTGGTACACATGTTCAACATATACTGTAAATAAAAGCTAATTTGTTCACTTGCGTACCAAAAGTGTGGCTGTCTGTAACGATCGCCCAGTTAATTAGGTCATAAATAATTTTGTTCCATCGGCTCTATTATCAATGGCGCACGCAGTGACTCCGAAAGTATTTTCTGAGTTGAAAAGGGGGGGGGGGGGGGGGGGGCTGCCACACTGACAGCGCAGGGGAGGAAACGGCAGAATTTATATATATATATATATATATATATATATATATATATATATATATATATATATATTGTTGAACGAAAAATGAAACAAGTTGTGCTTTCCATATTATATTTGTAAAAGAATTCTTGAACTGTTACGCTTATATTATCCATGGAATATTTTGTTACCGCACGTGCACCTCTTGCACTGCAGTACCTATAGCCTACACGGCTACTGCAGATATACACTTATTACGTGCGCGCTTCTTCTGGTGATTTTAGAAAATGTGCACACAGAAGAAGAACAAGTAACACCTGAAGCTGAATTTTCAGCGAATCACATTTATTACCTACCAGATTTGCACATTTTTATTCACAAAAGTATCCATGCTGCAAGTTATCTCTAAAAGCGCGTACAAACAAAAGCTACATGAGTAGAATATAACATAGAATACAAATAAAACAATAGGACCTTTATTCTTTCCAGATTTTTACCCTCAGATGCAGATTCAGTGTAGAAGAAAGAGAGAAACAATATAATAGGAATCGCATAAACATAAGCACACCAAATGCATACACACATAAAGTCCCCCGCTCTTCTGGTCTGCTTTTAATGCAGTATATCACATGAAAACCGAGCCGTTTCATCAGGGCGATGTACACGGAATTTAAGAAAAAGTTAATACATACTTATTATTCTATACTACACACATGCGCAATAGATATACATATGAACAGCTGTACATTTTTAAATGTGAGAGGTACGAAGATCAATGCTCCGGAGGTGTAAAAACAGCATTACAGTATTTGCAATATATACAAGTAATGCTGAAGCAGTGCATCGGTTTACAATCGAAACCTTTTGGTTACCAGTCATCCTTGTCGTCACGCGAAGCTCGATGGTATACCACATCTCTTGATTGTCTGCATGAGGGTGCGCGTGCAACCTGCTTTCTAATCTGCTCTGTGCGCGAAAACAAACAGCGCTCAAAGGGGGACGGGGAAGAGCTGTGCGCGGAACACCGTGGTATGCATTGCTCGCAGCAGAATGATAATGCGCACAAGCTTATTCAAGGCAGTGAGTGCCGCTTCATCATACGGCTCTAAACGGCCCGCCTATGTGGACTCACGTCTGATATTTCAAGGAAAAGGTAACAAGCAGAGAGAGAGAGAAAAAAAAAGGGGGACAGATGGATAGCTGCACATATTTAGTGCACGCAGTTTGCTCCATATTTCAAAGGTATGATGATACGCACACCTTACTGATCGCCTCAAAGACCAAAAGCGGCTGTTCGCTCTGCAGTCCTGGTTACAAATTCTTTCATTATGTCTTCTAAGTTGAGCGGGGCGGTCCTCTGCTTGCGAACATGCAAAGTGAGAAATGTGTTAGCCTCCTCTGCGTCATGCGGTTCCGCAAACAAGTTTTCATTAGGCGTAAAACGCTGAATGAGTGTTCTGCCGAAGCTACAGATGCAGGTAAAGAAAAAATAAGTTGCATGTATTTGACGACTTGATCTAGTAGCTCATGGACTTGTTCATATTTTGCCTGCAGAGTCTTCAAAATGCTTTCACTTGATAACAAATCTACATTGGACAAAATAGAAGGAAAAAGTAAGAACTGCGCCCAGAGACGCCTTAGATCAATATCAGCTGCGTGCACACCTAATGCAACATTTAGGTCGCCAGCCGAGGATTGTCTTCCTATGGCGGCGTCAATCAACGTGCCTTCTAATTTCACCAGCTGATCAATGCCAGGCTGATCAGAGCGCCGCCGCATTTCGCTCGTAATGCGGCCGATCGCCTCAAAGTATTATAAGCGCAATGCTGCTTTGGGATCGAGCGCAAATGGCGGGAGAGATGTGCTGGACATCTCAAACCTGCTCGGCGGCTTTGTAGGCCTTCCACTGCGAGGCTCCTTCAGACCTAGCTGAGTTGCAACAGCACTCGTGCGGTCCCACAACTCCTGAAACACGGTTCCAGACCGCTGGCGGAACATTGCTCGCACACAGTCTCTGCGGCTTCTTTCACACCTGCAGCACCTGCAGCACGATACGTTGAGCGTTGGAAGACCCTTGCTAGTTCCTCACATGGACGAAACAGAGGTATAGAGATGTTTCAAACATTCCCAGGAGTGTTTGGTATCCCTTGAAAACGGCTTTGCTGTTGTCTGCCATCTCACTTGGAGACTCTGGCGTAGTTCTCAGTGAACCTTTTGATCCAATATACCCTGACTGTCCACCTTATTGGGCACAGTGACAGAAGCCTATTTGGCATTGACTCTGGCTCATCGGATGGATCCTCTACGGAGGGAACAACAATAGACGAATAAACACTTGCGCGTTTTTGATTCAGATTGACTTTGGAAAAATCTTTTACGGTACTTAAAGCATCGCCAATTATATCGCAGCTCTACTTGTTTCCTGCAATACAAGATCTAGGCAGTGATTACTACAATGTACATACAGAGATCTCAGCACAGAAGCAATAATCTTTTTCTGGACTGCTGCAAAACGGCCGGACATGTTAGCTGCCCCGTCAAAGCAGTGGCCACGAATGTTGTGGAAATCAAAGCGACGAATGCGACGGATGCGTCGGGCGACGAATGCACCGGCCAAACTGTTGACATATTGGTAGCGCGATAGGCACAGTACTTCATGGAGCACACGGTGCGTATATGTATAGCATTCGTTCATAATCACGAAAAGTGTGCATAAAATAAAAGACAGAAGATAATCGTCGCGACATCCCGTTTCTTTACAGTAATTGAGGTTTCTCGTTGCAATGTAGGTTTCATCAGGTATATAGACAGTCGTATCGATGCCATAGTCTGGTGTTACATACGCCGCTGAGTAAACGGATACCTTTATTCTACACGTTTACTCTAGTTATTTTCACGCGTTATCGGCGGTACATGCCAGATGCGGGCCTTAAGACACTTTGCAATGCTAGTATTATACTCAAGGAAACTTTCTGGAGTTGGGTGCGGTGGTGGCACAACACTCCGCTCGTTACTTGTCTGCGTCTCAGTTTAGCGCTAACCCTGCAACTACGTCGCACGTGTTCTCGACAGCCCAGGCACAACGAGAAGAATATTTTTTGAAGAAAAGTTTAAGGAAACGACAGGTATTGCTCACTGAAAACATGAGCTTCAAGTTGGGCAGCTCCGCATGTGGGGTTTGTGCCAAATTTTGTCCCCGACATGTCTGAGGGTAGATCAAACACCACCACCTCATTCATAGCCGGGAAGACGGAGACTAGGTGTCAGTGACGCATATCCCACTACCGAAACAAAGGCTACCGCTGTGTCAATGAGCTAACCTGTAGCATACGGGTGACCTACAAGAAACGCCACGACACGAGCCAGCACCACGCCTACCTAGAGAAGGCTTCCGCACGATCACCCGAAGTCCACCTGCAGGAGCCCGCCAGCAGGAACACGATGCGGCCTCTCCTGTTGTCCGCAGAACAAAGGCGGTGAAGAAGGCGTCAGAAACGCTGATACAAAATAAAACTAATGAGCGCGGTTTAAACGAAGCAGGCGTCTGCTGCATGCAGACACACCACCTGTGCATTATGATCCGCCTTTGATGTCATGGTGGCAGCCCAGCGATTGTGGTAGCGAAGGCGTGAGCCAACCTTACGCGAGCCAAACACAGAACTAAGCTACCGCGACGTCCAGGCTGCTCGAGATCGCAACGCAGCATAAGTGTTAACAAAATTCCCGCAATGTCGAATATAGCAGCAGCTCCATTAATTAAGTTATATCACCTGCACATCAAGGTTGTTGCGAAGGGATTCGTAGATATTGCCATGCACATTCTCGCCTTTCCTAGACGCGCTTCTCTATACGACAAGACGAAGTGGTTCCGAGCACTATTAAATTAAGAAAAGGAGGCAGCAAACAAATTCCCTGCGGGCTAGCGAAATGCTCAGAGCCAGTCACTGCTTAAGCTGACAGTAAAACAATACGTTGTTGCCAGATAGAGAAATTTGCATGTTATCATGAAGACGTAAACGAAAAAAAATCTACAGTTGATCAGAAACATGAAAAACATTTGCGTAGCTTGCACTGGAGGCGCAATGCTAAAGAGACAGTGGAGCTGATGGGCACCTAGATAGTCCTGGCTTTTGGGATAGGCTAAGCACTACCAAGTCATCCCCAGCATTTTCCAGAATTTATTGATTATTGATCGATTATCAATTAGCTATCGATTGGCTATCGATTGGCTATCGCGAGGCTATTGGTCACGTATTTGGGCTAGGCTGTGCACTACCTACAGATTAATAAGCAGAAGACAAACATAATTTTCAAGGAATAATGTTCATCGCTGAATTAGCAGAAAAGGATGAACCTGAAATAGTAGTTGAAAGCAGTGACTTTCAATTCATCATTTGTTATCGTGTCATTGTCAGACGTGATGCATTGTATACCAATTTTCTCTTTTCTGGCTTTTTTGGCGAGCTTCCATAAAATTTTGTCAGTGTTTCGAATTATTGCATCTAAAGTACTGAAAAAATGACGCTTCGCTTCACAATATGCAGCGCGTATTGAGCAAGAGAAAGCTGTATCGTGAGGTTTTCATGTTGCTCTACAGTTTTCTCATTGACGCTTTTCATCTAATTATAATATTTGAAATGTTGATAAATAATTAAGTCTAAGTATGTAATGTGATCATGATCATGAGAAAGAAATTTACAGAAGAATAAAATTGGGTTGGAGTGCATACGACAGGCATTGCCTAATCCTGACTGGGAGCTTATCACTGTCGTTGAAAAGAAAAGTGTACAATCATTGCATTCTACCGGTGCTAACATATGGGGCAGAAACTTGGAGGTTAACAAAGAAGCTCGAGAACAAGTTAAGGACTGCACAGAGAGCGATCGAACGAAAAATGTTTGGCCTAACATTAAAAGACAGAAAGAGAGCGGTGTGGATCAGAGAACAAACGGGGATAGCCGATATTCTAGTTGACATTAAGCGGAAGACATGGAGCTGGGCAGGCCATGTAATGCGTAGGATGGATAACCGGTGGACCATTAGATTTACAGGATGGCTACCAAGAGAAGGGAAGCGCAGTCGAGGACAGCAGAAGACTAGGTGGGGCGACGTAGTTAGGAAATTTGCCGGCGCAAGACAGGGGTAATTGGAGATAACAGGGAGAGGCCTTCGTCCTGCAGTGGACATAAATATAGGTTGAAGAGGATGATGATGATGATGCACTACCAAGTCATCCCCAGCATTTTCCGGAACTTATTGATTATTGATCGATTATCATTTAGCTATTAATTGGCTATCGATTGGCTATCGATGACTGGCTAAGCTTAAGTAGTCCCAACTATGCTTCGCTAGACTTAGACGGGCTCAGCTTCGCTAGTTCACAGGGGTATGTGCCATTGCGCTTGGACCCTTTCTGCACTACCGCCAGGATCGGCTCACATTTCCTGTTCGCACGTTTGGACTAAGCAGCTCCGCTGTTAAAAATTGGACAGCTCCGGCCGAACGGCGAAGCATGGACAGTGGTAGCAAGAACTCCTGAGCTCCTCAGACAGTGGTCTAACTATGCGTGGGTGCGACATATTGGCGCGACGCAGCTCGAAAGGCAACTGCTGCTGGGCAGAAGGAAGAGTGTCCTGGCAGCTACCACGCGTCTCACAACGCTAGCATAACCAGGAGCACCGCCAGAGGTATTGCAGGAGTTGCGTCTGTATAGCGCACAAGATATAATACCAAGGGGAACCGTCGGAGTTAGTCAGCAGCACCCAGCAGATTATCAAAGTTACCTTGACGTTTACTGTCTGTTCCGCTAAGACCAGTCCTACACACAGCAGTTCAGCAGGAACGCTAGTGTACTTATTGTGTACGTGCGCACAACGCTCATGTTAGCAGAGAAGGAACTATGGCCTGGCTATATTTCAGAAGATTGAGCACAGCGGTTGACGGTGCGTCCACTCCGCTTTGTCGTTTTCGCAGCCAAACGTACTCTACGTCTCCGGAAACGCTCTAAACCTCCAAGCGCGGGCCGCGCAAGCGCTGTCCATAATGGGAACAATAACGGACAATAAGCGACAATAATGTTTAAGCGATTTCCGTTTACTGAGATTCGACTGTGTTTATGTTTCTTTAGCGCCATAATTTCTTATTACAATTTCTCATCCCGATATACTGAGCAGTGCTTTCTACACGCTTCCTTCAATATTGAAGATGGTTCGGGCGAACAGTTAAGAAGGTTCTCTAAGGTTTATTTAACACCTAACTTGAACTTTTCTGACTTTCTTCACGCATCACCCTTAACCTGGCCCACGTTCTCTCCAACTTTCAGCACGGCACATTTTTTTTTTAATCGAAGATGTCTCGACAATATCAAACGTTGCGTTTAAAGCACTGACATTTTCGGCCGTTGCGTTTATCCTTTTCAGCTCCCTCATTCACTTTTCTCATTCATTCTGCCAGTTTTTTTTATTTAAAGTGCATATTCTATTCGTGAAATATTTACGTATGATACACCCAGTACTCTCGTGACGCGTCTGCCTGAAACGTTACGATTTGGTTGTTATCACTGTCGACACTTACGTTTTCGGGCTATTCTGGGTGAAGTAATAGCCAGGGCAGAAGTTTTCGCTGAAAAATTATGGAATTTTAGAGTCCGGTTTTTAATTATGTTCTTTATCAGCACTTTAGGTTATATCGTTAGCGTTGCTTACAAATGCTTGCGAATTAGTCCTACATGTGTAAACATAGTGCGACATAAGCGCGGATTATCTTATTGTGATTCTTCGCGGTACATTAATGTTTTTTTTTTATAACAGACGTGTGGTGTATGATATCAGGCAAATAATTTTTACTTAATATTTTGGAAGAATAGCAAGCACACCTTTTATTAGACAAGTTGGGGCGGCATGATCCTCAATGTTACCAGCGGAAACTGCCAGTGCTATGTAACGGGCGCTGAGTTCTTTATACTGTGCCGGCAGAGTATTCGGAAAGTTTGGAACTCTTAGTTCTTAAGTAATTTCCTTATTTCTACGTGCGTGCCGCCATCTTATCACTTGTTCTATGTTATCCGCCCTATCTTACCGTCTGATCACTCTACTTTCTCCCTCTTTCAGTGGAACATAGGCTCCCAATCTTGGCGTTTCTCTAGCCACGTGCCACCTTCATTTACAGCATGCTAACATGTTTGCTTAGCCGCATACGCGCACGGACACAACAAAAGGAATAGCAGGAAGAAAAAAAAAAACAAGCTAGGCAACTTAGAAGCTAGGATATGACTACGGGGGAGGGAGGCGCTATTCCGAGTAGCACGCTAGCAGGTTAGAGCTGTGCATGTTTTCCAGGTCGCAGACGTCTACAGCGTGTTTTATTTGATTATCCCGGGCGAGCCGGCCGAGGTAGAAAAGGGTGGAGGTTGGCGGGGATGGGGGGTAGGCTTGCCGTGTTGGCTCTGGGCGCTGCGCCTAAGAGCCTGCCAAACGCAGCGCGGGAAGAGCGCTTGCTGCTCGTGACGCCGTGTTTGGCCGGCGCGTTTCGCGGCGCATCCATGGAGTGCGGGGGAGGGGGATCTCCGCGCGGGTCCCTCGTCGCCGGAACTTATGAACAAACACACGCAACTCTCTGGTGCGCGCGCGTAAGGGCCTCGAGAGCATACTTTCGAGACAAAGAGGCCCACAAGAAGAAGGAAGCCTCCCTGTTCCCACTGGCTGCGCCATCCATCTCTGAAATTGCTACCGCGCCCCGAAAATTTCCCCCGGTGTGGCGCAATACACTGATTGAACGGCGGAAACGAAGGGGCCTGCCACCGTCTTCCCCGTTTCGCGCTCCACTAGTCGCTTCTCGCCCATAGAGTGAGGCCGGGGTCGGTAATTGTTTCTCTCGGTGGCCGTCTCTCGCGCCCACGAACACGACTATACGCACTTGGCCCGGCGCGCCTGAAAAATAAAGCCTAAATAAGACAAGCGACCGATTGGCCATTCGTTCGAACATGGCAGGCGGTTCGGTTTTTTAGCAGCTGTTTGGGAGAGCGTGAATTGCATCCGCTGATCCATTAAACGCGGAAAAGCCAGCGGCATCAGTTGAGTTCTACGGGGCGACTGCTCGCTCAGAAGGGCGGCCGTGCGCAAAGAAAAAGTCTTCAGAGAGAAATTCGACTGCGTAACTACAAAAACTAACTTACCGGCTATGCGTGTCATTATTACTTGTAACTTCGTTAATTAATTGTAATTATCGGTACCGATTGATCACAATGATTCACTCACATATTTAGCATAGTAAGATATTTTGTAAGAAGCGAGGAGGAATTCGGCTAGTTAATTGTTGCGTCAACAAGATTGTCAATTAGTCAATCCTTCTTCCGGTCAATATGCGTTCGTGGAGTTCATAAGTTTCAAAATGAAGGTCGTGCCATATAGCATAAAGGAACATGTTATCTGACTACGTGTGTGTATGAGTACGTGTGCATTCAAGAACTGTAACACAATGCGAGAAAGAAAAATGTATCACAAACAACGAGGTATATAGCCTACACCCTCAGAAATGAATAGCTTATCAGTATTGCGGGCCACAGCTTCACTTGAGCTGTGAGCAACGTCGTAGTGAAGTAAAAGCTTGTAACATTAGGTCCGAAAGCAATAAAAAAAAAAAAATCAAAACCTCTCCCCTACCGAGAACAGGGGTCCCCCTGCAAGCGAAGCTTGCCCAGCCCTAGAGGAGGGGGTTGGTTAGTTTTTTGAGCATTTGAGATATTCACGGGCCGGCTGCCGCTGGCGTTTCCTTCAACGCAGCCTGCTTTTCGGCAGAATGAACCACACGCGGCCTCCCCATCTGACAGCCGGGCCTAAACTGGCGGGAAACGGCGGGCGCGAGGCGAGGGAACACGCGACCTTTCCCTTCTCCAGAGGGAGGGGACGCCTGTGATTGGCTGGGGGTATGGCGTGATCGCGCGCGCCAGCTGCGGGCGCCGCGTCTACTTCTTCATGCGAATAAAACCCCGCTTTAAAGAGCGCGTGTGATGAACCGACAGTGGCTGAAGCCTTTGTGACGTGCCTGAAACCATTGAACACTGTTTTATTGATTGTAAAGATGCCATTTTATTTTGGGATGCTATCCATAGAAATTTGCAAAAATATTTTGATCTAAATTCTCACAGTATACGATATCTTGGTGCTCCGTGTGATGATGCACCATTCGATGTTTTTGATTGATTCTGGGGTTTTATGTGCCAAAACCAGTTCTGATTATGAGGCACGCCGTAGTGGAGGGCTCCGGATTAATTTTGACCACCTGGGGTTCTTTAACGTGCACTACAACGCAAGCACACGGGCGTTTTTGCATTTCGCCTCCATCGAGATGCGGCCGCCGCGGCCGGGATTCGATCCCGCGATCTCGTGCTCAGCAGCGCAACGCCTTAGCTGACTAAGCCACCGCGGCGGGTCATTCGATGTTTTTAATGATAGGCCTGCATAGCCTATGGAAAACGCATATGCAAGACCGAAATGCCTAAAGAACAATTTACTGTCAGCCGGTTTGGTATGCACGTTTGATTAGGTGTTCAACTTCACCTTTCAAGTTTTTGTTGTGATGGAAGGTGTTGCTCTTTGTGACGTTTTCTTTATATGGACTGCTCGTTGACGTGTGATTACTTATGTCCACACGGTGCTCATATTATTGTAAATAGTTCCTGTACATACATCGTTTCCTTCATTGTACTAAATACCGTATTCACACACACACACACACACACACACACACACACACACACACACACACACACACACACACACACACACACACACACACACACGCACGCACAAAAGACGACAGCGGCTGAATAGGCTAGCGTGGTGGTCTCACAACCCGGAGGTCGGTGGTTCAAATCCGTTGCCCGACGAGCAGTCTTTATTTTCGTGCGGCTTGCGTTTTTTCGTACGCCAACTTCAACACCGACGCCGACATGAGTGAGACAATACAAGTTTCGCTTGAATAAATTCTCTGAAAAGCCACAGCAAGGCAAGTCATGGGAATGTGGCTACCGCGGTCGAGAAACTACCCGCGACCTTATGCCCAGCGGTAGATGCCGTACCGCACTGAGCTGCCGCGTCTAAAATACGCAATGTGTTTGTGTGTTTCTTAGGCTGAAGAAATTAAAGAATCACATGACTTATATACACCGTTTTTTTTTTTGTTTACATCGAACATGTTTTTAAAGCCTGCACCACTACAAATTGATTATCGGCTCGAGCCGACATTATTTGCCAGAACAATATAGCAATTCATTCAATAATTAAGCTAATTGTATTAATTACCTGCTTCTTACCAACGTTAAGGCACATGTTTATACTGGAAAGTTGAAGGGAATTGTCATCAAAGTTTAGTTCTCACATTTCAAAACGGTCACGTAGACGAAAATAACTGGCGTCAAATTATTCGTTCAATTTACCTGATTGCGCTCGCAGTGCGACCACCCTGTGGCGTAGTATGGTGGCGTAAAATGAAGCTTGAAATGGCTACACAGTGCGATAAAGCAGTCTGTCTCGTTCCTGCTGCTGAAGTGACTGTGCATTCAATCGGGAGTCGCGCACAGTGCCATTCGAAATAAGATTGCGGGAACCAGGAAGTGCGACGGCGGCTTCGATGGTTAGACGCTGGTTAGCTCAGATGGTAGAGCGGCTGCCCCGAGAAGGCGGTGGTCCCAGGTTCGAGTCCCGGACCAGGACGAATTTTCCCTCAACTGCGAGGCTTTTCTTTCGAGGAACTTGTATGGGATTCCTTTGTAGCATTTGCTACGACTGGGTGGATGTCTCATTTTCCCTTGCGGGTTTCCGCTGAACTATTACGTCAAACACTTGCCTTTGCTTCGAGTTGCTGATGAATTCGATTTCGCCCAACCATCTGCTAGCCACCTGGTTAGCTCAGATGGTAGAGCGGCTGCCCCGGAAAGGCGGTGGTCCTGGGTTTGATTTCAGGACGAGAACGAATTTTTCTTTAACTGCGAGGCTTTTCTTTCGAGAAAACCCGTATGGGTTTCCGACAAAACGGCAGTACAGGTTTTGTGGAATCAACAGTGTTTTCTTTCTTCATTTTTAGTGTTTGGTTAAACGTTTTAAGGTCTCCGAGACTAGAGATCACTTCGATAAACAAGTTCTGATATTTTTTTATTCGTTTGTTTTAGAGACTGAGCAATATTCCGAAAGGGATGGTTTGCGCGCATAAATGTTTGCGAAACTTTTTTTTTTTTCAACGTGTCGTTTTTTTTTTTTAAGCAGATAGGCTTCTTTTTTGTGTGTGTGAGCTACGCTTGGCAGCGTCAGGTCCAGGTTATTTGTTTGAAGCCTGTAGTGGCACCCTTGAAGTGTTCGCGAGATTTTTTCTTCGAAAGTAAAACGCGTTATTTGAAGGAGCCGTTGTGTAACTTTACCTTTTAGACAGTGCGCGGACACAGAGAAGCAACGCGTTGGTGTGTGTCTAGCACGTGTATCTAGAAGACGGCAGCCATTTGAGTTATATTTAGTACGTGAAAGTACTTATAAATAAGCGCGAATCTCTTGGTAGTCTTGAGCGCGTAATTTGCGCAATATTATTTGTTCTTTCTTTAGTGCATGTCCTTTGTGGAGAAGAGAAAGAAAATGTTTGTGCGTCAGTCGCACGTATGAGTTTACTTGTGACCGCAAAGTGAGAGCGACTCTGATAGTACATCCGTGAAGCCAACGAGGCTCTCAATGGCGCTATAGTACGTGCGTTAGTAACGGAGGTAGTGTACGAGCAGACTGTTCATGGCGTACGTGTGTGCGGCGTATGATATTTTAATTATCAATTATTTAATACATTTTCGAGTATTCTACCTTTGTTCTCTGCAGAACGACGATCTGGTTTTGGTTAACTCAGAGGTTCATGAGATCTAGCTCGCTTCGGGGGCACAAAATTTTGGGTCCAAATTATTGGGTCAAGTGAAGCCTGGTTGATTTAACCGCATTTCGGGGGCTTGAGCGCAATGTGGTGCTTGGTCACTAGGAATGACTCTTCTGCATCGGATAATGCGAGAAAGTTGTTAATCCTGGTCTAATCTCAAAATTGTGGGCTTCAGCGAAGGTTTAGTGATTTGATGGCTGCTTTGGTGCCATTACTAAATAAGGGAAGGTGCGTTGATTTGGTCGCGTGTGTGCTTGTGTTTTCCCAGGGAGAAGGCCACAACGAAGTTAATGCTGGGACCTCGAGCTGCAGCTTCTAATCAGCCATCACTTCTAGAGCACACCCAGAGGTCGCTACCGAACACCGACGCTTCGGGCAACCTGACAGCTGGTCACCCTCAGGTCGGATCTTCCAGTGGTGGAGGAGTCTGTTGCGTCCCGAATCGGCAGGGCGCATTCTTTGGTTGTTTCCATCGAGGCAGAACCCTTTCATCAGCGTCGCCTAAACGGCGACAGTGCCCGACACTGACGGTGACGGGCAAACAAGCGCCCCAAATCGGCAGTGCGCATCCTTTGGGTGCTTCCCCCGATGCCACCCCTTTCATCAGCGGCCACCTACCTGGCGACTCGGCTCGACAACGGCTGTAACGCGATGACAAATTAAGACGCTCACTTAGAAGCGACCACAACCGCCACCCTTCGTGGAAGCGGGAACCAGCACGAAGGTCACTCTCCCGGCCCTGGCAATATGACCGTCACGGAGAGCAAGAAACCAAGTCGACGAATTTCCAGGCAGGAGTGTGAATTAACTCCCTGTTTCCTGATAGCCTCGTCCTTGCTTCGGAGGTTGGACATCAGAGGCGAGTTCTGTGAACAATACGACTCCTCCGATTGCCCGCACCAAGGTCATCCGATTCCCTAGTTTGGTCACCTAGGGAAGACGACTGCTTTATAAGCAGACACCTTGGGTGCAGTGGTGTGTCCTGACGTGATCCTGACTCCTCCGATTGGCCGCACCAAGGTCATCCGATTCCCTAGTTTGGTCACCTAGGGAAGAGGACTGCTTTATAAGCAGACACCTTGGGTGCAGTGGTGTGTCCTGACGTGTTCTGAGATGTACTCAGACATGTAGTGAGCTGAGACATTGAAAGTGCTCCCCCAAGGAGTGGGCTTCCATATTTGGAGCCACTCTAAATATGTAGAATAAACCCCTTTTCTCTCGCTCTTATCATCCCTGTGGCTGGAGGATCACCGGCCTAAACGCTACTCCGAGTCCCAACATTGCCTAGAATTATCAATGCCCTTTATCGTCATTATTATTTATTCTAGTGCAAACATACGCCGAACTTCGGAGTATTTGGTAGAAAAAATCGAAGCACCTTTCTTGAAGAAAGTTCGTTGAACGCGAAGATTTCTCCCATGCAAACTGAATCAAAGTCAAAGTCCAACGCCAACGACCACGCAACGAACCCAAGAAATGCTGAGCGACCCGATGCGATGCATATGCGATTTGATTGCTTGTTTAGGATTGTATTTTTTGAACGTTGACGTTGAATGAAGACACATAAGTTGCATAGCCTTTATTTTAGATCATGTAGCCGTCGATTACACGCACACACTCACACTTTCACGAACGACTCTAAAGTTGCACAGTACTGCCTTGTGATCGCTGTGGTAGACGGTCAGAGGCTCTGCCATTGCCAATACACGCCCAACAGTTTACACTCGCGGTTGTACCGATAAGAACAATGGGAACTGCAACGCCACGCTACCCAGACGAACTGTATATATCGGCATTGCATGACGCGCGTCACGCAATGCATTCCCGGCCGTCACCATGGGTAGGCCACGGGTGCAGCGCACGACAGAAGAGGCTACCGTACGCGTACGTAAGCTCGATCGTGCCCGTAAGGCCGATCCCCTGTATCGGCAACGGCCGATATACAGTTCGTCTGGGTAGCGTGGCGTTGCAGTTCCTATTGTTCTTATCGGTACGACTGCGAACGTAAACTGTAGTGTTCTACGATACGTATGTCGTGCGCCATTGTTCTATTGTGTGCGCAGATAGTTCCATTGTGTAAGTTGGCTCTCCTGCAGTGCGTTTTCGGCACTCACGGACGAATCAGTGAGACAGACAGCTTCGCTTTAAAACCCTGATGTCCTCCTGATTACCAGCTTGAGACAGATCCCCTAGTTTTAACGCGTTAGCGTTAAGGAGATCGTTACACCCTCCGCTAGAAAAAGAGAAGAAAAAAAAAACGATCGTAATGTATTACCTAGTACATTTGTAAGTTTAACCCGAAAAAACACCGAATTTTTCAGTGGTACCGCAAAAAACCCGATTTCTCCCCGATTTTCAGCTTGAAAAATAGCACTCGAGTTTTAGCCCCCGAATTAAAAAAAAATATAAAACCCGAAAACGAACAACCCGAATTATACGCCACGCTTTTACGTCACGCAGGGATTGAACACAAAGTCGCGTTTTGCGATGCCGCATGCGTAATCAGGTAAAGTGAACGAATAATTTGGCGCCAGTTATCTCGCCCTACATGGCCATCTTGAAATGTAGAAACGCAGAAGTAGAAATTGATGAAGATTCCCTTAAACTTTGCAATATAAACATGCGCCGTAAAGCTGATAACTAAGAAGCTCAGTTTAATTATTGAATTGATTACCTGCGTTTTTCTTGCAAATGATGTCTACCTGGGCAGATACTTTATCTGCAGTGAGGTAATCTGACTAACTTCTGTAGGCTTTTTATAAAAAGGGTGATCGGAGGTCCCATTAGTCTTTGACTATGGCACCTCGTTTTGGTGATGATATATATGAGGTTTATTTGCGCAAGGTCCAGGGATGACCAAAGAGCACCAAGAACAAAAAGTACAAAGAATAAATAGCTGAAAACTACAAGAACATCAGGGAAAACCGCTCTATTTTACCCCAACTTCACCCTTCACTCAACACAGAACAAGCACATCTCCTTCGCAAAGTTCAAACTAACACTCTCCTCACTCCTCTCTACAGCTTTGGATGGAGTAGCACAGCTGACTGCCCCAAATGTCCGGAGATAAGGGCAGATACAGAACACATCCTGTACGCATGTAACACTGCCATTACCTCTCCTTATTTTCCTTACCTCCCCCTCCTTCCTGGAGTGCTTGGCTTCACTCGGGCTCGGCGGATCAACAACGAGAAAAGTGTTTTTCCAAGTATGAAGCAGCCCGCGAATACACTGAATATTGCCGCGCGACTGCATGGCCGCTCGAGGCACTTTGTGTGTATTTGCGGGCTTCTTTCACGCTCGGAAAAACACTTTTATTTATTTATTTATTTATTTATTTATTTATTTATTTATTTATTTATTTATTTATTTATTTATTTATTTATTATACGGTCCCACATTCGTTGAAAGAGCATTACAGTGGGGGGGGGGGGGGGTAATGCAAATGTAAAACAGTGGTAATTAAGGTTACATAACAAACCCGTTGTATAAACCGGTGTTTAGCAGTGGGTTAATCCCGACGCTGTATTCAAGCGTTTCTCAGTTATTGGTTACATGTTTGTGTTTCTAGTGGAACGCAAGCACCAATGGCGGGCGGAAGCGGCTAACCACGACGCCGAGCTAACTCGAGATATCGAACGCATGCGACAACGGCGAGCCGAGGAGGAGGCGCTACGGGCAGAGCCAACATCATCTTCACGTTCGTGATCGTTCGTGATCACAAGGCCTACGCACTCCCATCTATGATGTCATGCTACCTGGCCCGAAATTTTCATTGCCAAGGCTGGCGTGACGAAAGCGGTGAAGTCAAAATCACTGTTGCTTACGCGGGAGCATTCCCATTAGCTTCTATGGCAGTCGGGCCAGGTAGCATGATGTCATGGATCGGAGTGCGTAGGCCTTGTGCTATCTAGGTGGTGTTGGCAGAGCAGGGGCGGCGCAGAGAACGACGTCACTAACGGCGCTGCCAATGGCGCGCGCGCTTGGGTGCAACGTAGAGAACGACGTAACTGACGGAGCAGGCAATGCAGACTAGAGCACTGCACGGGCCGGATTTTTCGGCCCGAGCCCGGCCCAGGCCCGCTTTACAAGGCCCGAGCCCGAGCCCGGCCCGGGCCCGGGCGTACATGACCGAGACCAGCCCGGGCCCGACCCGGGCCCGTGCTATTGAGCCCGGGCCCGGCCCGGGCCCGGGCGTTCATTACTAAGCTTAGCTAGCGCCCGCGTGTGCATGACCAGGCCCGGCCTGTAAGAGAAAAAATAATCTTTATTTACTTACAGATTGTACCGTATCTTTCAGCCTCACGTTCTCGAGGTTTAATCAGCTGCAGCATATAAGCAATAAAAGGCCGAAATCTTTGTTTCTCCCACGGGAACATCAGTAATCCGGCCCATTGCCTGTGCTGCTATTTTTCCGCTGGCGCCCATGCACTTACCTTGATTTGTACGATATGGTTCTATGATGTCATTTAGTACGCAAATATACAGGGTGTTTTATATTAGCTGAACCAAATTTTTAAAAATTGCCTGTTGCAGATTGCACAATTATATAATAATCCTTGATCTAAACTACTCGATGAGGCGGTCATTACTTCCAAGAGAAAACAGAACGCCTAATTGAAGAATTAACATAATTACGTTAATTACCTTTTTCATTAATTATTTTACGGCACATCTTTCAATCTACGAATTATAGCCGCTGAGTTCGCAGGCGTATCCACTTGGAACGAATTCTCAGGACTGAACCAGTTTCGAGATAATAATTTTCAAAGTGTCCGACGAAATCAATCAAATCAAATCAATTTATTCTCCAATTTACATGCTTGACGGTCATTTTGGACTAAAAGCTACATACGTAGCTTGACGTGACCCAAAACACCAGGCAAGGCAATAGTACGTCAGCAAACAGTGTGCGCACATATACAATAATTCACATATATTTCCAGCTGTCGCTGGAATTCCTCACGGACGAAATAGCTATGAACGGAAAAACAGAATATTTGCGTCACGGCGAGTTAAGAGAATTAGGAAAAGTTTTAACAGAATGCATTTTAAACCACACTACAATAGCAATCATCATCATCATCATCATCATCATCATCATCATCAGCCTATATAAAGTATACAATAGCAATACTGGCTATACAAAACAAGGCAACACCAGCTATGCAACATAGCATGAGACTGAATTTTACAAGATTAACATTTGCTAATAAAACGAAACAGGATGTACATTATATACTCAGAGCCATACACGAAGGCAGAATAATAATCACATCAGATATATTACAAGCTACCAACGTATGCGCTGAGTTTTTTCTTACTGAAATTATCGACATTTTTGTATTTGTTCAAAGTGAATGGTAGGTTATGTATTAACGACTGATGCTTATAGAGTGTTCTGAAGTATGGAATTGAACATATCTCAAGATTTCTTGTGTTCGCATTTATGTGACGACGCTCTAAGGAGGATAATTGTTTTATGTAGTTCCAAGCTAATTCTGACGCGGCTGGCCTAATGAATGGTCAAAACGCGTAATTGAATATTTAACATAATCACGCTAATTAACTTTTTAATTATTCATTTTACGGCACATCTTTCAATCTACGAATTATAGTCGCTGCGTTCGCAAGGCGTATCCACTTGGAATGAATTCTCAGGACTGAACTAGTTTCGAGATATTAATTTTCAAAGTGTCCGACGAAATGCATGGGCGTTCCAGTTAAATTTTTGAGGAAAACGCTGTTTTATGCATTGAAGCACAAAAGTAACTTGCCTTAGCGCTAAAATAATGCAATAGTATCGACACTGGTAATAATGCAATCGGAAAAGCGGTAACATGGAAATGGTTTGAGGAGTGGTTCTTTCTATAATTTATTTTTCCTTACGCGGAAACAATGTTTGTTTTTGTGGAAAATAAAAATAGCGTAGCACTGCCGGCGCAATGCTAAAGAGACAGCGGACCTGATGGGCACCTAACTAGTCCTGGCTATTGAGCTAGGCTTGGTACTACCAAGTCATTCCCAGCATTCCCCGTAATTTATTTTTAATTGATTGATTATCGATTAGCTATTTATTGGCTTTTGATTTTCTATCGCAAGATATTGGCCACGTATTTGGGCTAGGCTAAGCACTACCAAGTCACCTACAGAACTTTCCAGAATTTATTGGTTATTGATCAATTATCGACTAGCTATTGATTGGCTATCAATTGCCTATCGATGACTGACTAAGTTTAAGTAGTCCCCACCATTCTTAGCTAGACTTATCCAGGCTCAGCTTCGCTAGTTCACAGGTGTATGTGCCATTGCGCTTGGACCCTTTCTACACTGCTACCAGGATCGGCACACTTTTTTTTGGATTCAGCAGACACAATGCACCCGGCTGAAACAGCTCGACTGTTAAAATGAGAACATCATCTGTTTTACTATTTTCTTCGATAAGATATACAGTCAAGAGAGCGGTGTGGATCAGATAACGGGGATAACCGATATTCTAGTTGACATTAAGCGGAAAAAATGAAGCTGGGCAGGCCATGTAATACGTAGGATGGATAACCGATGGACCATTAGAGCTACAGAATGGATACGAAAAGAAGGGAAGCGCAGTCTAGGACGGCAGAAAACTAGGTGGGGTGATGAAGTTAGAAAATTCGCAGGCGCAAATTGGAATCACCTATTGCAAGACAGGGTTATTGGGAGATCGCAGGGAGAGGCCTTCGTCCTGCAGTGGACATAAATATAGGCTGATGATGATGATGACAGTCATTTTTCACGTGTGACTTCAGCTTGGCACAGAATGCATTGAACCCTGCAATGCATAACGGTTGCGTGTGCTCGAAGGCCTACTTAAGTCCTTTAATGAGAGGGCCCGAGTCTGGCCCGGGCCCGTGGCTTCAAGCCCGAGTCCGGCCGGGGCCCGCGGCCTCAAGACCGAGCCCGGGCCCGGCCCGAGCCCGCCAAAAAAACGCTTCGGACGGCCCGGCCCGTGCAGAGCTCTAATGCAGACGTTTAGAGAAACATGGGACGAACTGTTTTTTGTTTCGCCTAGCCATATACAGCTTTCGCTGTAAAACACGGTGACGAATCATGCAGTGCATGCAGCAGAACTATCTCCAAAACAAAAAAGGAAAAAGAAAGGAAAGGACTATATGTACATCATATACATACGTGTGCATACATAAATATATAAGCACATAAACGCACATATACACTCTCATAAATATATATAGTAGGCGAGCAAACACGAAAATACGTAACATCAAAACACAGGAACTGATCACATGTCAAGCAGTTCGTTGAAAAAGGCTGAATTTAATGTTCTAGAAACGGTATCCTCAGGCAGAGCCTTCCATTCATTGATGGTTTTTGGGAAAAACAATACTTAAACAAGTTTGTCCTTGGGATATGTAATACGATGGGATATGTAATACGGGTTAAGCATGTATTTAGATTTATTAATGCCAGTATTGTTATAAAGGATCTTATGAAAAAATTTGAGAGGCAAGCAACGCAGGCGTTCAGCTAGCGTCGAAAGCGCTAGGCGTATTTTCGTTTCTGTGACGCTACTAGATCTGCGATAGCTCCCAGTGATAAAGCGTGCCGCTCGGTTTTGTACGTGCTCTAGGATGTATTTAAGGTTGTCCTGATAAGGGTCCCATATTGTGCACGCGTACTCAAGAATAGGCCTTACGTATATCGTAGAATAATAACTTCTTGGTTGCCAGAGGAAAGGGGTGAAAATTTCACGCCAAGAACCTTAGTGGGTCATTCCCTTCGCGGCAATCTCGGCAACGTGATCCTGCCAAGTAAGATCGCTTGAGACGTGAACGCCGAGGTACTTGGCCCCTGTTACGCTCGAAATGGTCGAATTATTCAGCCTGTAAGAATGGGAGACGCAAGTTTTTCGCCTAGAAAAGCACACGTAGTTGCATTTTGGTGCATTGTCATGTACCAAGTGGCACTATGGCGTGCCTCATAATCAGAACTGGTTTTGGCACGTAAAACCCCATAATTAATTAATTGGCACACCAGTTTGAAATTTTATTAAGGTCCTCCTGAAGGATTTTGCTGTCACTTGGATTGTTTATCGAGGGGTAAACAACGCAGTCATCTGCGTACAATCGTAAGTTCGACTGGATGTTTTTAGCAATATCGTTAACAAAAATAAGAAATAATAACGGGCCCAGAACAGACCCCTGCGGTACTCCGGACTTGACTGGAACAGCTGTAATCTGTCTGCGATTTACGAAGTAGTTAATTAGCCAGTTCATTAGGTCAGCGGGAATTTTTAAATACTGAAGTTTGTGTATTATACAATCATGTGGTACCCGATCAAATGCCTTTTTTTGAAATCTAAATACACACAGTCAACGGTAGTACCTTGATCTAATGCAGTTGTTATGTCAAAAGAAAATTCCGTTGACTGTGTGTCACAAGAAAATCCGGCGCGACAACCATGCTGTTCTGCGTAAAAAAAAAAAAAAAAGTTTTCCAAGTTCAGGTGCCTTATTAGGTTGCTGTGTACGATGTGTTCCACAATTTTCGAAGCGCCACATAGGAGAGAAATTGGTCGGTATTGTTACAAGTTATTTTTGGTCCTTTCTTATGGACAGGAACCACATGAGCAAATTTTCGTTCGTCCGGCATGATTCCTTGAGATAATGACGTCATATACATTGTGAGAAGAAGATTGCTAAGAGAGCTAGTCCATTCTTTCAGCACGCGATTGGGTATGCATGCTGTCAGGACCTGTGGCTTTGTTTATGTCTAGGCTGGTAAGGAATTGAAAAATACCATGAATTGATAAACTGATAGCGGGCATTTCCCGAAGAACTGAGGCGCATGCCGGTAAAGGAATAATGTTCATCGCTGAATTAGCAGAAAAGAATGAACCTAAAATAGTAGTTGAAAGCAGTGGCTTTCGATTCATCATTTGTTATCGTGCCATTGTCAGACGTGATGCATTGTCTACCAATTTTCTCTTTTCTGGCTTTTTTGGCGAGCTTCCATAAAATTTTGTAATTGTTTCGAATTATTGCATCTAAAGCACTGAAAAAATGACGCTTCGCTTCACATTATGCCGCGCGTATTGAGCAAGAGAAAGCTGTATCATGAGGTTTTCATGATGCTCTACAGTTTTCTCATTGACGCTTTTCATGTAATTATAATATTTGAAATGTTGATAAATAATTAAGTCTAAGTATGTAATGTGATCATGATCATGAGAAAGAAATTCACAGAAGAATAAAATTGGGTTGGAGTGCATACAACAGGCATTGCCTAATCCTGACTGGGAGCTTACCACTGTCGTTGAAAAGAAAAGTGTACAATCATTGCATTCTACCGGTGCTAACATATGGGGCAGAAACTTGGAGGTTAACAAAGAAGCTCGAGAACAAGTTAAGGACAGCACAAAGAGCGATGGAACTAAAAATGTTAGGCCTAATATTAAGAGACAGGAAGAGAGCGGTGGGGATCAGAGAGCAAACGGGGATAGCCGATATTCCAGTTGACATTAAGAGGGAAAAAATGAAGCTGGGCAGGCCATGTAATGCGTAGGATGGATAACCGGTGGAGCATTAGAGTTACAGAATGGATACCAAGAGAAGGGAAGCGCACTCGAGGACGGCAGAAAACTAGTTGGGGAGACGAAGTTAGAAAATTTGCAGGCGCAAGTTGGAACCAGCTAGCGCAAGACAGGGGTAATTGGAGATCACAGGGAGAGGCCTTCGTCCTGCAGTGGACATAAATGGCTGATGATGATAATGATGACTGCAATGATGTAATTAGGCGGAATGCAAAACATAATCTGAGTATCTCCAAGCGATGGCAAACAACTTTACGTTGGTTTTGTCCAGCTACGTAACATTAGCGTATTTTTAAATCTTGGTGCATGAAAGTTGGGACACCCTGTATATGCATGTGCAATAAAGTAAAGCCAACAGAAGCCGGAAATGAGCTGGAGAAACCAAAAGGGCTGTCAAAATCAGTGATCTGGCCTCTAGATGTCCTATTTCTTGGAAAGACAACGAAGAAAAGGGTAGCTCGTTTTTGTCGGATAGAACTTCCAGTGAGCGTGCGAACGGCGCAATGCTCCTTGAGGAACGCATAACCCTGGAAGGTCGACCTATAAATAAATGTTGTGTCCCACTTTTCCGCCTTCGCCTGTTCACAAAATGCGTGTTACTCCCGTCTCCAGAATTTTCCAGAAGTTCAGCGGCCGTACGTGGTACCAGTTCTCAAGCACGGAACATTTTCGTCGCCTGCGCCGGCACCCGGTGTTCGCCAATTTAGATCCGTCATCTGCCGCTGGCATCTTCTCACCGGTGCATCACGCGGGAATTCCGCGGCCCGCTTGCATGCGCCCGGACGTCGGCAGAGGAGCCGGAGGACGCAAGTCTCGAGTAATAGACCCGCGGAGTGCATTGCGGGTGCTCCTGCGCATACCGAGCGCACCGTTAACAAGGAGCTGTCAGTTTGGAATCACAAAGAGAGCGCTGATGTATATTTTTTTACCACCTTCATCATCCCCACCCCGATACAAGCTCAAACGTGTTTGGGCGGTGTGCTCAAAATGCATCGCTTCGTTGCAGTCTGCAATTTCAGCAAAACTGAAAAGGATAGTGTTCGCGGTAATCTAGTGTTCTCTCTCTTTCTTCCTCCTGTTTTCCAGCGAGAAACGGCTTTTTCTTTTCTTACTATAATACGCTATTAAATGGGAAAACAAGCGAACCAGTACAAGTTTACGGTTGAAGTCTTCGTATGTTTGCTTTGTGTCAGTTCGTGCAATTAGCCTCGGTGTCGTATGCGCACGGACCACCCCTTGCGCAATGCGTACAAGGTAAATTCTTAGGGAACGTGCGAATGAGTCTGGGACGTTAAGATATGTAGAATGATGATGACGTGGGACAAACGTATGTCCGAAAGTCGCACACCAGGCGAAGGATAGGAGCGGTCTTTGAGTTAAACTTTGGGATTAACGTATAGATTATTAACCTTGAATAAATAAATAAATAAAGGAAGCGAAGTAATTCTTAGTTTGTATTTGCAAGGATCGCTTTTAATGGTTGAATCAATTCCTGTGATGCTTGGGAGTTTTGTTATCGCGAGCCATTTTCTCGGAATAAAGTGCGCCAGTCACTTGCTAACACTCGTTTTATTTATTTCTCATTTATTTATTTTTTAGTTTGAGCAAGAGAAGGCGTTGCCCTTTATAATACCGATACCATTATAAAGACAAAGCCTTGAAACATTTTGCGATGTCAGCTTTCTGTTTTGTTTCTGTTTTGATGCAACTCGTTCTTACCATTTAGTAAGAAGATACGTAGGGAGAAAAGTATTAAAAGAAATTGCGTAGTGACAACATGCGCGATATATTTTTCGACACTTTTGCAATATATAGAGAATAAATCGTGAATAATGTTTCACCTTCTGTTCCGTTCTGTTATAAATGTGTTTTTGTGTAGGGGCTGGAGGTTGAAAATACGTCGACTACTTCATTTTACTTCATTCTAAAGCAATAGATAGATAGATAGATAGTAGATAGATAGATAGATAGATAGATAGATAGATAGATAGATGATAGATAGATAAATAAATAAATAAATAAATAAATAAATAAATAAATAAATAAATAAATAAATAAATAAAGCTGACTATGCTTTTGTAAACATAGCGTAGGAGACATGTTGCATAGCTGTGAAACATTTGTATTTTGCACGAGTCACGACCCGCAATAATAAGCAGCGGCCAGTAACGCTTCTCAAGGAATCGGATACTGACAACCTTTTCACCAAATCCGGGCCAAGATTGACTGAAAGCGAAATACGAGCTCAGCTTAGGGCGCAAAGTATAAAATGTCGGAGGTAAAAGCAAGCGTGGTAAGCTCGCCCAGTGGGAGGCAATATAAGGGAAACGAACACAGCTGCAGAGGCGCGCTGAAGATCTCTGTGTCAGTAGAACGAAAATATCGACTGTCCAAACACGGCCGGCGACTCACTCCTTGCTTTCAGCCTTTCTTTTTTGTCTTTTATAGTTTTGCGCTTTGTGGCGAAAGCCTTTCAGGAAACACAGGCATTTTGTTTTGTTTTGGTTTACGTTGCTTCGCGTGAGTGTGGTTTTAACTTCGCAAGGCAGGCGTGCTGGATAGCGTGTCGGGATCGTCCTCCCTTATCATTTCTATTTCTTCCGGTCTTCTCCTTAATAAGCCACAGCTAGGTAACAAATGCCGTGCCTGGAGGGGATTTTCAACTTCCCCTTCTGGAGGAAGAAAGGCACCATTGTTCTGCCCCTCAACTTTCTGGCATCTGCAGATGGAAAAAAAGATAACTTGACTTTCTTTTCATTCGTCTTCGGGGCCGATGTTCTTGAAGCTGTGTCAAAGCTAAGGAAGATTATGACGCGATATAAAACGGAGAAAAATCACAAAAGGCACTGTACTGATCCCAAGAAGAAACATCAAAGATTTGTGATGGATCATGCCAAGATCGTGGGGGAGCGTACATTGTCAATGTGAAAGAAGTTTTTGGGAACGACTGCTAGGCTGCGTTGAATAAACTAATGGAAAATGAGCATATTTTCTTTAAAAAAATACGTTGCAAGCTGTCGTGGAGCATACGCATCGTTCAATAATATTGCATGAGGTAAGTTACGTGACCCAGCATATGTCACACTACGCTAGCCGTGCTTCGAAGAATGAGTTTATACGAGCGTCGCTCGTGAAAACTCACAGCGTGTTCTCTAAAAGGGAATGAATATACCACTTCAGGGAATCATAACTCTCGAGGTTCGCGGTAATGCAGAACATAACTGAAGTGATCGCATATTTGGTGGCTAGCAACCTGTTGATGTCGTAGTGCGTAAATTGACGCGTTTTAAGAAAGTGGTCAGAAAATCCTAAAATGCTATTGTCACGCTTCGCATAAACACAGTCAAGTGCACTTGGTAGGAAATATTAGCTATCATATCTGCGGTATTTCTCGCAGACCCGGGTCGAAAACGTGTGCGTGATCTCGCGCTCGCAAACGCTTATCCAAACTCATTATTTGTGACTTCGGACATGTCATCACTCTCGCTATTCAGAAGTAACAAGCTACGATGCTCATGCTGAACAAAATAAAAAGTTCACAAGAAACAACAAAACGCGCAGTTTATCTTCTTTCGTGTTGCGGCAATTCGATATTAATTCGATATTGATTCGATGCTAAATGCACAGCAACATGCTCGTTTAATCACCCTTTTTTTTTTCTTGGGAAGTAATGCAGTATGTTCCAAATTTATTTCGTTCTCCCGGCTTCATCCAGAAAAATTCAGCGAACTGACACCAAATTTCTCAGCAAAGTCACGCCACTTTTTCACTTCTTTCGTTATTTTTCTTCTTTAGAGAACGGGACAATGCGTTTGCAAACGGAAACCTAAATGTTCAGTTGCAGTATACAGTGAAAGGGCGTAGGTAATGGCGTTTCATAACACACTTCAAGATACAAAATCAAGAGAAGAAACAATAAGCTCTACATATGAGGTCATTATACTCGAGTTAAATGCACGATAACCAAAAGAAAAATATATACGCACAATTAAGACCATTATAGGTCTTCCGATGGCACATATTGTGTCGCCACCGCATGTTGTGGGTGGAGAAAAAAGGGTTCGTATTGCCTGGGGTCAAAGCCACGTATGTCTACAAATATTGAGAAGGCGATTGCCCATCCACACACGCACACAAAAAATATACCTCGCGAACTGACTAAAATGCCGTGCGATGAACAGGAGTTCCCTCCCTGTTCACGGTGTTGAAAGCCGAGCCAGATGAGGTGTCAGGGAGTTCGATGATGGGCGCGAAACCGCAAGGCATCCGATAAAGGCAGCGCAGAAGCAGCGGCTCTGCTCTGCGCGGCAGCCGTCCAATTAGTCGGCCTGCTTGCCCAGCCACTAGTGCCGTGTTCTCATGCACGGCGCGAGACAGCCCGGGCACGCCAGCGAATTGTATGAGCCTCACGTATTCAGGCTTCAAGCGCGAACGCAGTCGCGGACAAGTTTGACTAAGCGTCTAGTTACCATTGTTAATGGTCTTTGTCATGGTGCATTTGTTACGGCACTAATTAGATATCACGTTCAGAGCAATAACTCCCAGCCAATAGGCAAAAATGAGGCTTCATGGAGGGACGCACTCACCCGGCAACCAGCGCCGATGTAGTAGTGCCAGCTGCAGGCGAGGTTCGATCCGCCCACGAGTGGGGCTCGGAAGGCCTGCATCGCTAATTCAATTGAGACCCGTTCCTCTGCCATAGGGGTCACGCATGCTCTCGCCCCCTCTCAGTTGCACGCGCTAACTAGTCGACCATTTGATTACTGCGGCTTTGGTGCGAATCAAATGGCAGTCACCTAGAGCTCAGCAACTTGTGAGCGTATAGGCGGAGACCACAGTTTCTGTGAGCTTGGCTGTCATTGTCATTGGTTGGACATGGTCGGGGTCGACGCGCCCGTCATGTCTCGTCGCTGACTTTGAGTAAATAACCTGAGCTAAAGAACGCTGTGTTCTTAGATTGCGCCAAGCTTGCAAACTTGAATGAATAAGATAACGTTGTAGAACTGTCGATATTTGCTACAGAAGAAATTTTTGTACCGTTCTGAAGGCTCGTCGTGAAGTCGACTCTGTGTCCTATGTGTGTTTTCCTGCGTACGTGTCTAAATGTCTGCATGCGATGACATTCGGACATTTTTAAAAAATTGATATTATTTTTATTTTGCCCCTTGGATAGGCTCCTGCGTGCGAGTTATGCCTGCGTTTAACCTTTACATCAATTAGCATTGGCGGGACAGTTTTATCCGACATATCTAATAGCAAAACCTCCGTCACCTGTGCCCAGGGCGCGGGAAGTGCGCTGCAGAGTGAGCTTCCGCCGCGTAACGGAGAACGCAGATGATTCGAGATGGTGCACTTTTGTAGCTTATGATTGTGCATTGTTAAAAAGAGAAGCCACCGTCTCGCCTTTCGTGACTGAGCCCTGAGTATACAATACACTCTTAAGAGGATATCGGAAACACTAGTTCCCGTTCGCAACCTCTTTCTGAAAGACGTCTGTGGTATGCGGTTGTCATAATGCCATTTTGGTCACAAGGAAACCGCGTAATTTGGTCAGACTTGCATTTATTTTGTGAATTTTGTGAAATAAACTTGAAACCTCTATGGTATAAGTTTGCCAGGGTGGGATTTATGTCTCGAGGAAACCGCGTAACTGTATTCATTTTGTGAATTTTGTGAAATAAACTGGAAACTTGAAAAAACTATATTTCATTCCCGTTTTCATATTGCTACCCCTGTTGAGCTATCATATCAATACAATGGTGACATTTGTAGGGTGGTTTCCGGGTGGCACTAAAACTACGACCAAAGTCTTGTAGGCGCACACATGCTCCTGTGAACTGAGTGACAGCACGACGCACCTGCGAGTGTTTTACAAAGCTCAAATGATCCATTGTCCTTTTGAAGCTTAACTGATCAGTCCTCAATGACAAAATGACATTGCCGTTTTCATGCGTACAGGTTGGAACGCGTAGCAACTGGTACCCTCTGTTGCAGCCGACGGGTTTCGCACATTTTCACTGAAGAACCGTTCTTGAGAGCTTGATCCACTCTCTTTCATGAAGTTAGCATGACGTGCCCACATTAATGCTAAGTCGGCATGTGCGCAGTACTGCGATAGCGATGGTAAGCACAAGGGAATACCTGAGTTACTAAAAAAATTCCAACTGCTCCCACATATTGTTCGCAATTTACAGATCACCAAAGCCGTGGTTCGCACTCGAGATGGATGGCCCGTTTCGTAGTACTACTCTCGGCGTGCTCGCAACAGCCAACAGGATAAATCTATAGGAACCTTATATAGGGGCCCTAAGGTCGGCATCTGTAAAGCCTACAGTTCGTTATCTCGCGATAAACTTCAGCACAATTCGGATGAATGCGTGCGCGAGAGCCATGCTCCCTTCGGAAGCTGCCTCCGGTATTTACCAAAGCCAGGAGGGGAGCACTGCTCGCCCGAGGGATGGGTGGATTGCATTATGTCTGTGCCGACCCGGGAAAGCATCATTTGTCTCGAAGTCAATACCACTCGGTGCAGCGGCGATCAATACGAACTGCTTTGACGGGCAGAGCGTGGTGTCACCATTGGCCTGGAGGCCGCGTTCCCAGCCAGTCCTGCATGAATGCACCACATGCGCGGACTAATGCTGGGTGCAAAGAGACTGGCTCAGTTTTCTAACTCTGAATACAATATAATGCTTCACTGCGTGCCTTGGAAGTTCTAGGCAGTACCCAGTAGAAGTATCAGTGTGATGTCTAATTACTAAAATGTTGACCAGTCGAATTAGGATGTAATATCACAATATAACTTGTCCCTCATGCCTCCTGCGTGCACAACTTCATTGCTTTCTCTTGAACAACAAAAAGGAAAGAAAACGGATGAATGGAAGCGAAAGTTTAGCTCTGGACGCAAAAATGCGACAATTCATCGGGTACGCCTTCGATCACTAGTGTCTGTACTCTAACACTTTTGCCGAAACATGGTATACGATTACACACGTTCATTTATCGTTTAAGTGACGCCTTCCATCGTATCCACGTACTTCTAGAGGACGTCCCTGATGTACAGGTTCGACCACATCTAAGGTGAACACCTCATTAGTATTCAAGCCGGTAAAACTGCAGCGTTTATTCTATTTCACGAGTGAAATGTTCGTTATACGATCTGTAATCATGGTGTCGATAAACACAATAATGACATTCCGAATTATGTACTGAACATCAGCTTCTATGATGTCTTGAATACTAATGACGTCTTCACCTTAGATGTGGTCGACCCTGTACACTGTTACTATCGACAATACATGCATTAATGATCACGATGTTTGTCCCACTTTCAACTAATGCGCTTGTTTTTTTGCCATCAACAAGAACGGATATGTACGAAAGGCTTTCATATGACAGAGAAACAGCTTCTCTTGGTAGCTTCGGATGGAAGCCTATGCCTTTTTCATTGAAGTTTTTGTCACATTATGCAACTTTTCAGGCTGGCTTCACACCTCCTCTCCCTCCTTAATCAAAAAAGAGACCGGAGTAGCAGCAGACCTACCCGTTGCAAGCGAAAGTCTTTCATCAGCTCGTTCAACAGATGGGAATCTTGCAGTGGGCACCATAGGTTGTTGCAGGGGTTCTAACTATTTTATGAAAAGGTTTCTCATTCCCTCATGAAAGTTGTCAACAGTTTCCGGCCCGCTCACTTGTATATCCTTTGCTTGTAAGTAAGAGCAATCTTTTTATTCCCCGCGGAAGGTGTTTACTTTGTGCTAAGATGTGCACGAAATGTTCTATTTTTCTCATTCTCACTTTGCTTTCTTTTTATAACAAGGAACAGTCATTGCTTTTGTAATACAGTAAAGTAGCACGCCCTTATATTATTTTAAATTTTTTAAGACTCGCAAACAGCGTGCCGAAATTACAAGATAGGCAGAATATCTACAGCAGTCTGACGTATCCTTTAACGCACTAACCCTCCACCCGAACCGTGCATAGTCTGGAAACTCGGAACACTTGTCTCTAGCAGGCATCGAGGCAGCTCACGTTTCAGCCCGAGAACATACTCTCCAGGCAGCCTCGCTAGGAGACAGAGTAACGGTCTTTCCAGACGAACCCTTACCGCGCAGATACACGGACATACCCGCACACCACAGACTTGGGAGAAGAATATATACCTCTCCACACCCAAATATCTTGAAAGAGCACGCGATAACTTACAGACAACCACAAACCAACACTTACCCACACGGCACGAAATACGATCTCATTTGCCCCAAACTTTACGAATACGACTGAAAATTCTGCCACACGCCAAACACTCTGCACTACATGGTATAAGAATTCGACCGAAACACCGACATCCCCCCTATCCTCAAGCCTCAACCCTGAGGACCAGCGTCAGCTGGTGAAAAGGGCAAGGCAGCTGGCCAGGTCACATGGCTTCTATAGACTGAGGAGGCCACCCGCAAGGAAGGCGACCAGACAACTTCTTCCGCTCTCAATAAAGTTCATTCATTCATTCATTCATTCATTCATCATCATCATCATCATCATCATCATCATCATCATCATCATCATCATCATCATCATCATCATCATTCAGCCCACCTATTTTGTAGTATACGTATACCTGCATATCATTGAAACTCTGTGCGTCAATGTGCTTGAATGTTTGGATATTTTTCTTCCTTGGACTATTAGTAAACCGTATACATATCGTCGCTGCGCGTCTGTTTGAGTTTTGTTTAACTACTATTATGGAATCGAGTTCGCGCGTGAGTTTCCGTTAAACTAAGACTTTCTTTTCGGATTTCGCGAGTTGTGAAAATAACGCCGTATTAGATTAGATACTCGTTATTCTGCAGACTACTTCAGCTGATTTTAGAAATCGTCAGATGGTTGTTCCCGCACGCACGTAGAGAGTACCGCGCCTTAGAAACGGGCTGTGCGGATCGCTTTTAGTAATGGTATACTCTACAGATTTCATTTCTTTTCAGCGTATTATCTAAGGCTATGTCTAAGGTTGTGTGTGTCTCGCACGTGTATCTAGAAGACAGCAGCATGTGAGTTTCATTTAGTGGGTGGAAGTACTTATACGTAAGCGCGAGTCTGCTTCGAGTCTAAACGCGTAATTTGCGGAAGTTTTTTCTTTTCTTTCTTTAATGCGTGAGTCGCACGCAAGAGTTTTGACCGCAAAATGAAAGCCAGTCTGATAGTACATCCGTGAAGCCAACGAGGATCCCAGTGGCACTATTATGTATGTATATATATATATATATATCATATCGTATCATAATCACAAGTAGTCAACAAACACTGACAGCAAGGACAACATAGGGGAAATTACTTGTACTTACTAATTGAATTAAAGAACAGATAAATTACTGGAAATGAAAATGGATGTAGAAACAACTGGCCGCAGGTGGGGAAAAGTGATCGGTGGCGCTGGCTAACACTCCCAGGTTTAGTTCTAGTTGTAAAACATAAATATCCCAGAAAGTGGATGGGAAAAAGGCGCCCAATGGTAAGGAGCTCAATGGTAAGAGCATCGCACGCGTAATGCGAAGACATGGGATCGTTCCCCACCTGCGGCCAGTTGTTTTTTCATCCATTTTCATTTACATTAATTTACTATTTATTTAATTCAATTAGTAAGTACAAGTAATTCTCCCTATGTTGTCCTTGGTGTCATTGTTTGTTGGCTACTCATCGTATGATTAATAAAAATCGGGCCCCTCGGTTCCCTTTCTTCTCATTCATATATATATATATATATATATATATATATATATATAAGCAAATTTTCTTGTAGTCTTGAATGCGTAATATAGTTTGGAAGATAACGCGCAAGTTGCGCCAGTTGATGGGCGACGCTTCCGCGCGAGTTCTTGACAAGTCGTGTTTTGTTTGACAGTAGTACTTTTCTTTCGAGGCACGTTTGGTAAGTTGCTTTCATTATTATTCATTTCTCTGAGGATACTTTGGAACAACTTTGAGTTTTATGAACGTTCTGTTAGGCAGAGGGCAGTGTTGGTCTCTTCTGATCGTGGTAGAGGCAGGTAAATTTTCGAGTTAATTTGATGTTTGCTTTCAGGAAAACGGGTACAATCTGTACAGGTATACTGTACAGATTTCTCTTCTCTTCGACATATTATGTATGGGTATGTCTAAGCCTGTGCGTGTCTCGCACGTGTATTTAGACGACGGCAGCATTTGAGTTTCATTTAGTGCGTGTAAGTACTTATAAATAAGCGCGAATCTTCTTGTAGTCTTGAACGCGTTGTTTACAGACGTTTTTTTTTGTTTTTCTTTCTTTAATGCGTGAGTCGCACGCAAGAGTTTTGACAGCAAAATGATAGCGAGTCTGATAGTACATCCGTGAAGTCAACGAGGCTCTCAGTGGCACGATTACGTGCGTTAATAACAGATGTAGAGTACAAACATATGACATTTCAATTCTAAATGATTTAGGGCCATTCTGCAGTTAAGTTGGAGGATTTGGGGTTTGCATGCACAGACGTGTAGTGTTCTGTTCAATGTTTTTTTTTACTCCACTACATTTCAGGCATCAGGAATTTTCATGCTGAACCGGCAAAAAAAAAAAGAAAAAAATTTCGCTATTTGTCGGGCTATACTAGTCAAGGTGGGGCTATACTAGTCAAGGTGCAACCAAATTAGGAAGGCCCACTAAGCTTCAACGAAGTCACTCCCTCACCAGAAGAGGAATTGGCCTCCCTGGTGCAGTATTTAGCCGCTACCTCCCTTATCAGTCCTACAATTTACCCATGGCCCTCAGTCCCCAGCGGCTGCGGAGCACCTGACCAAGGCGGCGGTCAGACCTGCAACGCGGAAGAGGATGCTAAGAATCTGTGGGTCCGGACAGGCCGCCACTGGAAATTGAACCTGGCAACGTTCAACACTCGCACCCTATCGAGTGAGGCTAGTTTAGCAGGGCTATTTGAAGAATGATCATGCATTGCCTGGGATATTATTGGCCTTAGTGAGGTTGGAAGAACTGGTGAGGCTTATACAGTACTGACTAACGGCCACGTGCTCTGCTACAGAGGTCTTCCAGATAAAATAGAATTCGGGGTAGGATTTTTAGTCCATACGGACATAGCGGGCAACATTGATGAATTCAACAGCATTAATGAGAGGGTAGCAGTCGTCGTAATAAAGCTTAATAGGAGGTATAGAATGAAGGTAGTACAAGCGTATACGCCCCAACCTCCAGTCACGAAGATGAAGAAATAGAACAGTTTTATGAAGATAAATTGAATTAGCAATGAGGAAGGTGCAAACTCAGTATACTCTAGTAATGGGCGACTTCTATGCAAAAGTGGGGAAAAGCAGGCTGGGGAGTATTGAAAACTATAGAAGAAGAAGAGGTTTGGAACGCAGGACAAGGGCTCGCGCCAGCCGCCATTGTACCAGTTGGTTCAATAAACCGCAACCGGCGGACGCGCAGTCGCTTCGTTCCTTACATTTATGGTGCCGTGAAACCCGGGAGACGACTGGCGTCCTGCTCCAACGATGGATCGACTGCGACGCAGCAGAGGTGTACTTCGAGCCGCTGCTACAAGGCTCATCTCGTCCGCTACCGAAGCGCTACAAGCCGAGCATCCTTCGCCATCCGACCTGCATGTTATTTTGGATGACCTGCAGGACAAGGACTCGGCGCTAGCAGCGCTCAACGAGAGGATTGCCGACCTCATGGATGACGGTGACGAGTATGAGGCGGAAGCCACCGTCGCTCTGGAGTACCACGACAAGATCCGAAACGCCATGAGCCGGGTCCGCTTCATTCTCAATTCTGCTGCAAGAGCCGGAGACAGCACCACACAGGGCGTTCTGAGCGAAACCGCCACCCAAGGCGTCTCTACTCAAGCAAGTTCCCGAGCACCGTTACACCGAGTTGCCCTACCAAAATTACAGGTACGCGTTTTCTCCGGTGAACTTCGCGAGTGGCAGGGCTTCTGGGAAAATTTCGAGGCCACGATCCATAACAACCGCTAGCTGTCCGACATCGAGAAATTTTCGTACTTAAGATCCTACTTAACCGGAACAGCGAAGCGTGCAATCGAAGGTGTGCGTCTGGCGGAAGCGAACTACGCTGTAGCAGTGAAAATGCTCCGAGAGAGGTTCGGCCGTCATACCGCCCTCGTTGACGACCACATCGACTGTTTACTTGCCATCGCGCCTATTGATCGCTCTTCTCAGGTATCGCAGCTGCGGGAACTCTACGAAGAGGTGCACTTTCGTACAAGCTGCCTCGATAGCCTCGGGCTTACAGCATCAGAATACGCGGTCATCCTTCATCACGTCCTTATGCGATCGCTTCCCGAAGATATCGCTATTCTCTACCGTCAACGCATGAAGGAGACTGAGCCCGATGACGGGGCTACTCCGAGGTCGCGGCAAGAGGAGGTGCGAAAGGTCATGAAGTTCCTGCAGGTGCAAGTCGAGAGCAGAGAAGAGAGCCAGGCCTCCCGTTCAAGGTGCCTACCGAAAACTACCTCCGCGGAACAAGGGCGATGCCGACCTTGACTACCACCGCCGGTACCGTCAGCATTAGCCTTGGCCGCAGGATCAGCATCGAACGAGCATCCCTGCTGTGTACTGTGCGATAACCATGACCACACCATAAAGGACTGCCACGCCACATTGTCAGCCCACGAGATCAGACGCCGGCTTGCTGGAAAGAACTGTTGTTTTAAATGCGGCAGAGACGGCCATATAGCGCGAATGTGCCGCAACGCCGCGTGCCTCAAGTGCAAGTTATGCTCTAAATGTCACCTTCCCGTACTTTGCGCCATATGGAACCAAGATCGCAACTACCCGTCTCCGGAGACCAGTGATCCACTTGTCAACCATGATCCAACGAAAAGTGTCAAGCCGCCAGTGACAAGTGCTCCAGCTAGTTGTGATACGTCTGCACCAGTTTTGATGCAAACAGCCACAGTTTGGGCGTCCGGAAACCACAATTCCGCGTTAGTTCGACTATTTCTTGACACCGGCAGCCAGCGAACCTGGCTACCTCTAACGCGACCTGTCCAAAAGGCTCGACCTGCCTTCCCTCGGGACAGAAGACCTCTCTCTTTGGACGTTTGGCACTTCTAAGTGTTCCCGCCCTTACAGCTGTCAAAGCGTCAAGCTCGAACTTCATAGTCGGTTCGACTCCCGCAACGTCACCTTCGACGCGTTAAGGTACCGGAAGTCTGCACCGTGAAGACTCCAGCTATCGGACAAGATCTGCTCGCACAGATGCGTCAACGCAAGATGCTTGTCGCAGATGAGAATCGACTGGGCGATCGGCCGATACCGACAATCAGTGTCCTTATAGGATCAGATTACTATTGGTGCATAGTGACCGGAAAAATAGAACGTCTCAGCACCGATCTATGCGCAGTTGAGACGGTCTTCGGTTGGCTGGTGCAAGGCGTCTACCCAGTAAGGCCCGCCAATGCCTTGCCTAATTGCAACTCTAGCGCATCTGCCCTATTCCTTGCGTGTGAGAGGAATTGGCAAGCCACACATAGCATTGCTGACCCGACGGAGATGTGGCAACTTGGTGCAATAGGCATCACCGACACCGAGAAGACACCAACGAGCGTCGACTACCTCAGTCAGCCTCGTTCCATCCCATGCCCGAAATTTAAGTCCCGCCTGTTCGACCACGTCGACACGCGACATCTGAACGAGTCGCCAACGCGGTATACCAATGTGGAGCATTCGTTCAAAGTTCCAGAGAACAACTACAAGCCCATGATGAAAGCTACCATTGTTGTAAACAGCGTTTTTGCTAAGCAAGATCGTAGGCTCCACGAGAACCCCCGAGGGACGAGTGACTGCGACAGAGAAGTCATGAAACAGCCCCTGAAAAGAGTGAGGTCACCTGAATCAAGACAGATACGAAGGTCAAAGTCAACGAGGATGCCCAAGAGACCAGTTGCTGAACCGCTCATCTACACCTACAGTCTTGCACGAGGCCAAAACTGTCAACACGCAACGCGCGCAGATCGCACGTCAAAGGCCACTCACTAGATGCAAGCCAACCTCGACAGTGAGAAGTACATTATTCGTGAACAAAGTTTGGGAGACACGGAAATTGCCGCTGCAAAATCACCACTCCTCCTACCGCCACCACAGTGAGGAGACCGACCATCACCGGCAAATCAGTGCTCGAAACCGCAGCCCCGAGACCAGCTACAGCACAACGTCAGCGACCCGACCATACGTGAAAACCCCGACCCGATCGTATGCTACTGCACCGATTTCATCGGCCAAACGGCTCACCTTCATCGACCAACAGGGCTACATCGCGCCGACAACGGCAAGTCCACCACCGCCGGAGACGCCCGACGACTCGAACTTCTACTGCAGCCATGCACGGTCAAGTGAAAGTGTGCGACATTCTTAGCACTGCGGCTTCGCCCGTCGCTCGGACGCCGTCGGTTGATTCGTGGGCTTCCGTTCCATCCTGGTGGGATGACAGCAGCAACCGTAACCGCTGGCGCCGCAGCAGCCAGTTCGTCTGGTTGTTGTTGCACACTCGGAAAACGACAAGAGAATGCACCTGTGGTGCCGAAAAAAAACATGCCACGAGCGCAACGAAAGCGCGCCCCAACGGCTTTTCTCGTCAAACCTTCAGCAACGAAGCTGGCCGCTCCCAGACTACGGTAGCCTTCCGCCGAAGAGGCTCTTCGCGTCTAAAGATCCCACAGAGCCCTCGTCGTATTCCTCGCCGCGCGAGGTCCATCCGCCGCTACCCTGGCCGACATGGTCAACTTGTTCAAGCAATTCCTGACCATCTTCGGCTACAAGCTGGACCGCAAGTGAGGCAACTTCAAGGTTCGCGTCAAGAAGACCGACAAAGGCGGTGAGCCGGCCTGGAGCAGCGTTCGCTTTCCCATCGATGACCTGCGTCGCAAGAAAAAGATTCGGCAAGTTGGACGACCGCAATGTCGTTCGCCAGGAGTAGCCAGCCTTCAGGGCTTACTGTAACTACTGGCAGGTCCACAGCCTTCCCTTTCGAAGCGTCAAGCCCTTCATCGAAAACCACGTTGCTGCCTTGTTCCTGGAAAACCTACCTTTCCTATCATCTCGCCGTCCTTCCGCGCCTTCCTTCAAGAAGCACCCTTCTATCAAAGGACTTCGTACCGCACTCCCATTATACCGAAGTCCTATTAAGCCCCCGAATTCAGCCAGTTGCTCGCTTACCATTCCTCAATACAGCGCCCGCATCTGTGAACGTCGTGGATCTAATTCCGCGCACTGCAGTGCCTATGCCAACTCGAAGCGCCAGAAACCTCGACCGCAACCGTCGTTTCCTGGAAATGTGTTATCGTCTCTTTCCTATAAGACCGAATTCTATAACCTCCGTCACGTTCGACATGCTTCCAGCACATCCAGCGTCGTCTGCTAACTCCAGTTTCTATGTGCCACCCCTCTTCACTGCACTGTGGACCAGCTGTTTCTAAGTGCTCTAAAGGAGTCGTTCCTGATACGTAGTACTTATGATCGACCCGCAGGACCGACGTCCTGTGCAGCGTATCTACCTTCTGAAAGCGCACACGCCCAACGCGGCCGCGAGAGTGCATTAAAAACTATAGAAGAAGAAGAGGTCTCGAACGCAGGACGAGGGCTCGCGCCAGCCGCCATCGTACCAGTTAGTTCAATAAACCGCCACCGGCGGACGCGCAGTCGCTTCGTTGCTTACAGGGAGGCTAACCAGAATAACGTACGGTTCGCTACCCTACACCGGGGGAATGGCAAAGGGGAACACAAAGATGAAAGGGAGAGAGATGAGGGGAGGAAAGAAGGGAAATTAGCGGTGAGTTCGGTGACGAGTGTGTTATTGCACTAATAGTCATAGACGCTAGTGCAATAGTCATAGTCAACACCACCGTTTCACACGCGCCTTCTCGTGGTCATCGAGTCTCTCTTCATGTCGGTCTACTTACGCCGCAGCACACCTGCTACATAATCAGCTCATGTTTACTACAATTCATATTGCTACCAAAGCCGCTCACCTTACTTCGTATGACATTGCTGTGTTGCTATCGCATTCATTGCTTCGCCCTTAGGGCGAAACTGTGACATTTTTTTTAGGGCGTTAGCAAGTTCTTGTTTTTCTGGGGCATATCGTGGACAGTGGCACAGCAGGTGGTCGATAGTTTCGTCGGTGCCGCAGACCTCGCATGCTGCACTCCAATTAATGTAGAGTGTGCCTTTGTGAAGGCCACTCCTAACCAAAGGCGACAGAGAAGCGAAGCTTCACTTCGAGGAAGTGTCCGAATGGAGGTCGGAGTTGCAGTGAGGGGTTTAATCGATGCAGTCGTGTAAGCCTCAAGTTTGGCGAGTTCCACTCGGTCAGTGAGAGACTGCGTGCCAGGTGTCGAAGCTGCCTTGCAGCGTGTGTCCTCGAAAGCGGAATTGGAACGCTGTGCTCTTCTTGGTGTGATGTGCGAGTAGCGTTATCTGCGGAATCATTGCCACTGATTCCACAATGACCAAGTACCCATTGAAAAACAACCTCGTGGCCTTTTTGTTGGACGTGATGGTGAAGTTTCGCGGTTTCGAGTATCAACTGTTCATGACAGCTGCGTCGGAGAACTGACTGCATGCACTGTAATGCCGATTTCGAGTCAGAAAACACAGCCCATTTTCTAGGTCAACAGCTGAAACCATTGAGATTGCCCAGGATTACCCAATCACGACGCACATTACCGTTGAGGACAATGAGTACGCATCTCAGAGACTATGATAGAACCCCTTCCCACCACCTGGCGAGCCTCACTGCTAAAAGGCCCTGCTCGACATTTAGCGCTACTGTCAGTGCACATCGTGCATCGTTTACTTCGGGGTACGCACCTGCGGCCAAGCCAGTGTTTCCTCCGTGGTGTTTGAGCCGTCCACAAGTATATATAACGATTCCAGGACTACAGAAGAAGTCAGATCTACCGGCCCCTGCTCTAAAACAACTGAGCTTACTCCTCTTGCATGAAAAGTACAGTAACCACGTGCACATCTATATACCGATGGATCGACTACATCGTCCAGTTTTGGTGGTGCGGTGGTTATACCAAAGCGAAGAATAACACTGCGGTTCAAGACATCGAATGTCACGACCTCAACGGCGGCAGAACTAACGGCTCTGCGTCGTGCACTGGAATTCATTGATTCTGAAAAACCAGTAGGTAAGCTCTCCCAAGTAACAAAGACCTAATCAAGAAATGGAAGAACATGAAAGTGCCAAACTCGAGAGATCAGATAGAATTCGCTTAACTGTCGAAACTGATCAACAAGAAGAAAGTAAGGGATATGCGAAATTATAACGTGGAAAAGATTGAGGAAGCAGTAAAATATGGACGCAGCATGAAATCAGTGAGAAGAAAACTTGGCATAGGACAAAGGCAAAATGTATGCACTGAAAGATAAGCAGGGCAATATCATCAGCAATTTCGATGACATAGCAAAAGCAGCGGAAGAATTCTATACTGAGCTGTACAGTTCCCAGAGCAGCCAAGCTACTTTCATTCGAAGTAGTGATGAACAGGATAAAGAGGCCCCTTCTATAACTAGCGATTAAGTTAAAAGGGCCTTGAAAGATATGACCAGGCGAAAAACTGCCAGTGAAAATGCAATAACAGTCGATTTAATCAAGGATGGAGGAGAAATCATGCTTGAAAAGCTTGCGGCCCTTTATGCGCAATGCCTCACGACTTCAAGTATACCATAAAGCTGGAAGAACGCCAACATTATACTCATCCATAAGAAGGGAGACGTTAAAGAATTGAAGAATTATAGACCAATTAGCTTGCTTTCAGTATTGTATAAAACATTCACCAAGATCTGTTATAACTGCAGTGTTCTTATCATATCTCAGATGAAGTCGACCGCTACACGTGCCATTCTAGGTGGCTATCTTATGTTTTCTTACTTTGTTTCCCTTCTCCTCCTTCCTTAACCTGTCTTTATATTTCGGCGTGCACTGGAAATAAACGTCCATTCTTCCAGCTTGTCAGCTTGTGTCTGCCTCGCCTGCGTCAAGCGCGCTGTCCGGCCTACGATGTAACAAGGTCATTTAAAATAGAATCAGGGCAACACTTGACTTCAGCCAACCAAGAGAACAGGCTGGCTTCAGGAAGGGATATTCTACGATGGATCATATCCATGTGATCAATCAGGTAATAGAGAAGTACGATCAACCTCTCTACATGGGTTTCATAGATTATGAAAAAACATTTGATTCAGTAGAGATACTAGCAGTCATAGAGGCACTGCGAAATCAAGGAGTACAGGATGCATACGTGAATATCTTGGCAAATTTCTACAGTGATTACACAGCAACCTTGGTTTTCCACAATAAAAGTAGAAAGATACCTATCAAGAAAGGGGTCAGGCAAGGAGACACAATCTCTCCAATGCTATTCACTGCATGCTTAGAAGAAGTATTCAAGCTCTTAGACTGGGAAAGCTTAGGAGTGAGGATCAACGGCGAATATCTCAACAACCTTCGGTTTGCAGATGACATTGTCCTATTCAGCAACAATGGGGACGAATTACAGCTAATGATTGAGGACCTTAACCGAGAAAGTGTAAGAGTGGGGTTGAAGAGTAAGATGCAGAAGACAAATATAATGTTAAATAGCCTGGTAAGAGAACAAGAATTCAGAATCGCTAGTCAGCCTCTAGAGTCTGTAAAGGAGTACGTTTATCTAGGTCAATTACTCACAGGGGACCCTGATCATGAGAAAGAAATTTACAGAAGAATAAAATTGGGTTGGAGCGCATACGGCAGGCATTGCCTAATCCTGACTGGGAGCTCACCACTGTCGTTGAAAAGAAAAGTGTACAATTATTGCATTCTATACTGGTACTAACATATGGGGCAGAAACTTGGATGTTAACAAACAAGCTCGAGAACAAGTAAGGACCGCACAATGAGCGATGGAAATAAAAATGTTAGGCCTAACATTAAGAGACAGGAAGAGAGAGGTGTGGATCACAGAACAAACGGGGATAGCCGATATTCTAGTTGACATTAAGAGGGGAAAAATGAAGCTGGGCAGGCCATGTAATGTGTAGGATGGATAACCGGTGGACCATTAGAGTTACAGAATGGATACCAAGATAAGGGAAGCACTGTCGAGGAAGGCAGAAAACTAGGCGGGGTGATGAAGTTAGGAAATTTTCAGGCGCAAGCTGGAATCAGCTAGCGCAAGACCGGGGTAATTGGAGATCACAGGGAGAGGCCTTCGTCCTGCAGTGGACATAAATATAGGCTGATGATGATGACGATGATGGGATTTCGAGTACCAAGTTCCATGTAAAGGTGCCGACACCTCCTTTGCATTATCTCATTTTAAGGATAAATATAGTTTTATTTCACTTTCAATGAAAATATGAAACATGACTTTAGGAGTACTGTCATTTATAGTACAGTGCAAATAAATCAGAATCAATATCTTCTGAAAATAGTTTCATCTCACGCAAGTTCGGGAAATATTTCCAAATAGACGATTGTTAAATGAACGATGGCTTTCGTCTTGCCTATCCTTCTTTTTCTATGTGCCTCGGCTCGTTCTTTTAGACCTTTTAGCAAAATATGCAGGGTGCAGTCACCTGACACACTACTTACGGCTGTTTCTGTGAACTGCAAACAACTTTATTTACATCTTCTCCCACAATTCATATTTCTCAACTGCGTATAGCTTTTATGTAGCCTACATTCCCATCGGTGCGCAGTTATTAAACAAACAAACAAATACACATTTTGCTTGCGGAACCTCGATGAGGAAATAGCGCAGTTTGCTCGTACAATTGTCGGGTGAAAGCGGCGTTCTTTAGGTTGTCTTTTAGCAGTGTTTTGAAACAAAGTGGTACAATCGTTGGTTGGAGCTTTTTCGTGTGCTTACCGTACCGGCTACTTATGCCGTGCTTGGCATTATCGCGATGGACGCGAGAATCGTCGCAAGCTACTGCCGCAGTTCCTTTCTCATGGTACAATAACGAAGTATGCCTTCTTTCTTTCCGAACACATAGTGGTGACATGGCTTAATATGACTTGGTTCATTTGTTTGCAGCCTTGGTGACTTCATCAGGAAAGGAGACAGGTCCTGCGCTCTGCCGGAGAGTCTGTTTTTCTCGTCATTTCGGGGACTCAATGGCAGTGTACCATTCCCTCCGGTCATTACTCCCAGCCGCTGCTGGTCTTGGTGTCAGCGGAAGAGATGGTGGAGCTCAATCACAACTCCGCGTGATAGCCAAAGAAAGAAAAATCAGGGAATAAAGAAACACAGCGCATTACTGTTCCCCGAAGGCGTTTTTGCTTGCTGCCTGTAAAGAGCAACTGACTATACGTGCGAGCCGGGGGATTTTAGCGAGGCGAAGGTCCTTTTCACGCCTGGCAGTGTTCTCACTTCATGTAATAAATGTGTATTACGGGTGAGGTTGCGCCATTACCTGTCTACAAGATCTCCAATTGGTTATAACCTTTCGGGACATTGAGTTGCAACGGCATTATTATAGCTGTCGACCTTGAACATCGTAATCTAAATGCGTTCTATGAATATTGCTAGACAAGAAGTGCGAAAAAACAAGAATAAAATGTGGCACTAATTGGTTAATATCAGTAAGTGTTCGCTTTCTGGAAATTGTTTTCATCGTTAAGAAGTATAATTATCTACTGCTGTCAAATCTGAAGCTCAGTGGTGCCTGTTGTTACAGGCAGCATCAACATCGACGAGATTTCATCAACTGGCATATATTCTGACGTGTGATATTGAGCTACTTTCAACTGCACGACGAGAATACCACTCCTTGTTTACTACAGTGTGAAGCGTGAAGTGTATACCTTGCAGTCACTGGGAGGTTTGGATGTCATTGGTTTTGTTTCAAGCCTTCTTGGCTCCTCTGCGGGCGTCTGTATCACCGAATAGTACATTTCCGCACAACAGATTTCTCAATGCCGGAAGATGCAATAGACTTCAAATATTCAGCGGTCCTAATGGCGTCGTAGCCTGTAGTTTAGAGGCGCATTGTACACTCCAATGTGAGGAATGCGCAGTCAGCGGACTGCAATCGACGCCGGCAGCTTGTACCGCAAATTGCTTGATCTTTGTTGAAGTTTCCGCATGCAGCAAAAGTATCTGGGTAATTGTGCTTGTGTGAATGTGACAGAGACCCCGAATGTCTGGACATGACGTCAGTGCTATATATACGCGGTGTCCTGCTTGATGTGCTGCTCTACACTGTGTAACTATGGCATGCTTACATGACATACCCTAGGATAATCAATGTGATATAAGGCTTTTAGATGTTCCTTCCTGTATTTACCTTGAGGAATTCCAAACCGTTGTGCGGATAATTTTCTGTGATGATGAATTCTAATCTTTATACTAAAGGAGATTTTCTACGCTGCATTCTACGAAAGTACCGCGATAGGTTTTTCATTTATAAGCCTTAAAATATTTAAAAAATCAAGAAATACATAATAACTTTTCCGATGCGTGAGCAGGGAGAGAGACAGAGAAAATAAAAATAAAGCGGACGCAGCGCTCAAGATCCCGTTTTCAAAGCCTATCTTATTTTTGTGTGGGTAAAAAGCTAAAGAACCAGGTGAAGAATAAATGAAACACCATTTCGGTCGCTTCACTTTTTTAAAGAGATCCACGTGAATGGAGGGACACGGCCGCTTCCTGAGATATATGCCTTGAGTCCTAAGGCGTAACGACTTATGGCGCTTCTCTCTCTGCCCAATTACACTGAAGGCATCTAGGTCGCAGAATTTTCCGCCTCTAATTACGCCCTTAAGATGAAGCCCAAGTGCAGTTTCGGATTCCCAATTGACCAGTTAGGTGTTCAGCTTCATAAGTTCAATTAAAGATAAGAAGAGAAAAAGAAAGAAAGCTAGTGCCTCATTAGCCTCAAGTACAGGTTCAGCCGATCTTCGCTAAACTCCGTTCATCATACGGTTTTTATCAATAATGAAATTTGCTGGCATTAGTAAATTTAATGGTTCTCCACTGGGTTACCCCAATTGCTTATATGATACGAAATCAAATTGTGACTTTGAACTAACGCATGTAAAATGAAAATGCAGAAATAGGGTAGGTTTTTTTTTCTTCCTAACATAATGCTAAAACAATAGCCATAGTTTAATCACAAGAGATAGAATTGATATAACAGAATGAGGCACCTTTACTGTACTTAGCGCATTGAAAAAAGAAGAGATTAATGTTCAGACACCCGTAGCCTGCTACTCTTAAAGCGACAAAAGGCCGTGCGAGCGAGAGCTAATTTATTATTTATTCTGAGTGAAATTAAATACCCTGCTTCCTTTTGAAATCTCTCAACACACTGTCTTGTCTCCATCCTATGTCATCGCAGGTATTTGTTCCTTATCTATGCTACTCCCCCTTTTGTCATGCCAGCACCAACTGCTGTAGAGCCTAACGCCAGGGCCAACCTCTCGTGCGGAAAACTCACTGCGACGTTTCAGGGTCTCTTGGCTCTTCGTTGACCGGGTCGCAGGGTTCACTATTACCTTACAGGTAAGGCCTCTCTCAGGAATTCCGCACTCACAACAGACACGATAAAATCCCACAGACGGAAAAGCGGACTGGCACACAGCAGGCTAAGCCAGACAACGTGTTCCTTCAAAAAAATCGAGCGTGCGTGGCCAGCTTTTAGCTTTACCGTCATTTCTCAGCACGCCACCTTCGTAGCAAGCGCATATAGTGGTCATTTTGATGAAGCCGATGGTGCAGAGAGGCGTGGAAGCCACCCTTTGGGGCACATGCTTAAATGAGTTTCCCTATTGTTACCGCCCATCATAAGCTGGAAAATGGGAGCGTGCGCTTGGTCTGCACCTGCTTTTAAATTTCTACGGTCCTCAGAGGGTAAAACATTCGCCAAGGTACGAAGGGCCGCGTCGCAGCGAGTGCGGCAAACCTGCCTCAAGAGAGGAGGCCGCATTCGCACTGTGCCGCCGGCGGAGCGCCCCAAGGCATCTAAGCGCTTACTGACGTTGTATATTGCCGCGGCGTTATGCCCGCGCTTTCACAACACCTGTACAAAGTGGCGCGGTTTCCGCTGAGAGCTTCCGCGGAGGAAACTCGGGCGGTTGTACAGAAGGTCTGCCTCGCTAACAAGGCAACATATCCAGTGGCTGCCGCACTCGGACACGAGGGTACGAGAAAGCTCCGTTCTTCTGAGCATATTCTGTTTGGGCTGGATGAAAGCGCGTTTCCTTGCAGACTTAAGTCGTGATTACAAATGACCGTGCCAGCTGTATAAGCACGCACTACTCGCAGTAAGCAGAACGATAAGGGGCTAGGGTTTCTGCGCGTCATGAAGGCATTATGTACGCGTCCATTTACGCCACTTATTTTGTAGCGCGCAACAACTCAACAGTGAGCTCCAGTACCTCGAGTGCCTTGGCAAGTAATTGCGCAACAAGCGTACCTCCAGTTCAAAGGAAAAAAAAAAACATCACTTTTTAACGCGATCTTCTGGACACTATAGTGAAACGAGGAAACATTTACTTTTAGAAAGCCCAACTTTCAACATTTTCGCGCCATGCTGCTGAGCAAGTTCCAAACAGCTTTGTGTTTCACAAACTACTCTCACTGTTTCTTGTTTTTAAAAGTTCGAACTTCAATTCCATAAGAGTGTCCCCACAAAGCTTTACTAAAATGCTTTCTAACTACACCACTCGTCTCTCTCCTGTAGTGTGTCCACTCTCTGTGTCTGATGTGTCGTGTCCCTTTTAGGGAACAACTGCCGATTCTCTTTCTTTCTGTGCAGTGCTTATATGTTTCCAATAATAATAATAATAATAATAATAATAATAATAATAATAATAATAATAATAATAATAATAATAATAATAATAATATAATAATAATAATAATAATAATAATAATAATCCAGATGCTACAGGCAAGTCATGAATTTGTGGGCGTTTCTTGTTTTCTATTCATTAGGAAGGCAATTATGTATATCTTTCTGTATTCGTGTTTTTCCAGTTTTTATTTTATTTTGCACACTACGTATTGCTGGGATCATTTATGCTATGCTGTCGATCCGATTACAGCTTCATTTTTTGCAGGTACGAAGCCAATAGATTTTTTTTTTTTATCCTTACCGTTCACGCCAGGCTAGTACATCTATTTTTTTTTCTACGGCTCTTCGTTCTTTACCCAAAAGTTGTGCCGCGAAGAAAAAGAAATTCACAGAACCTTAGCACAAAACTTATTTTGGAGACGAAAAACTTGCGATCATTTAGGATAAACACAGAAACAGAGTGTTGAAAACTGAACAAAATACTTTCCATCACATATCTTACCTTTCTGTAATGCGAGCAGAGTTGTATCGCCTCTTTGTGATGTTTCTGAGCGACGCTGATATAATTTTCTAGCGGCGACGTTTATACTTACTTGCTAAGCGTCATAAACAGCTCGATGTAAAAGGGCTGTTCAGTGGTTGCGGTGTTGACTTTGTGGAGCGGAGGCACCGCATCTATGCTTCGGCTGGTCTATTTCGCTCTTCCTGACCGTGTTGATGTCTCTTTGTAGCGTCAGTGATACGTAATCTACCCTGCGCTCAGCACATTTAAAATAGTAAGATTGCTGCAAGTTTAGCCTTACATATGGTTTAGGAACTCAAACTATCTTGCTAAATGAAAAACAACACAAAACATTTATGAACGTGTTCCTTTTCATTAATAACCATTATACATGAGCAATATATATTATGCACACAACATTTGAGGTCAGAAAACGATGTTCAGTAATATAGCTTGTAGTAAACCGAAACAGTATTTTTTTTAATACATGATGTTTCGGAAATGTTGGCGCCTTCAATTGGTGCCTGCTACTTTTGCAAATAAAGGCCACAGCTATCAGAAAATAACATAAGATTGCACGCAAGTTAACTCATATAAACAAGTCAAACACACTTACCATAAAATTCAAGCCACATAAATTAATTAACGACACTCAAGTCTTTAAATCCAATCAAATAACTACACTAAAGTCAGGGCACAGAAGAAAAAAAACTGAATAAGTTCGCAGGCAGGCACATTATAAATAGGGCACAGAATCTAACAGTCACATATAATAAAACATACACAGTGAGCTTATAATGGATGATAAATACTCAATATCTTCTGAGAATATCACTATAGCTTCCAGAAATCTCTGGAGCGCCATGAAAGCTCGCCTTCACAAAGAATATGTCGGCCATGGGCTCAAGATTTTCTTGAGGCCGAAGGGCCTTAGGTGTAATGCAAATAATTACACTCTAAAAATTCCAAGCTTAATCTCACGCTAAACAGTAAATTTAAGCGTAACGCGCACGTAAATGAGGCGTGGATGATGTTTCAAGTACCACGTGACGGAATATAAGCGTGACATTCCTTCATGTAAACGTGAGGACAAGGCTGTGTGTCATGGTTCGGTCTTGTGTGAGCGTGGGCGAGCCGCCTGCGCGTGATAAACGCGAACCCCACGCTTAACATCCTGCGGAGCACTCGCGCCCGAACTTTCCATCACGCATATAAAAATTCGAATAGGGGAGCCGTGATATATCACGTGATCTGCACGAAGCGTGGGCGAGGGAGTACAAAGCTCTGCGCCTTCTCACCGTCCTGCGGGGTATACGAAACTTTTCTTGGGGAGGCTGATGAAGACCGTTGTGTTTTGAAGACTGCTCGCGGCCATTTTTGGTGTGTATTCTCCGGCGGACTGTCACGACGTGCGTTCATTGTCAGAATTGGTGTGTATCGCCATGTTCACTTCTACAGACGTTGTTGGCGTGCAGTGCGGGTGGTGCATGCACACAGAGTGCGACTGTGCCGAGTTTACGAGAGAAAATCCACCAAGGCCTGGCGGCTCAGGAATAGCATTTCCATATGGTTTGTGGATATATTGCGACCCCTCATCTGCTATTTATGGACGATTCCAATATATAGCTAAGAATATTAGTCATGGTTTGTTGTTATTAAATGGGTGGCAACTTTCTTTGTCATGATTTCCGGTGTCTGCTTGTATCATGTTCGGTGTGAACACTGTGTATTTGGCACCGTGTTTCTTCTCATGATTTAGAACGCTGTTAGTGGTGCGGCAATGCGTTACAGTGGGTTAATCGCAAACTTGAGCAAGATGATCGGCGCACTTGTGCAAGTTCGCCAAGCTAGCGGTCTTCGTAGACGCGCGGTGCAACACCACGCAATCTGTGAAAGGCTTTGCCATGTTCGATTCTTTCGCGGGCACTTGTATATTGTACCGCTGTAACTGCGGTTATATTTAGCGCCTAATGTAGATGTTCTGCATGGCGTGTGCTGCGTATTGTGTACGTATATGCTCGGCAGACATATTGCTGGTTAGAAAAGTTATTTATCGAAGTAAATGATTTCATACTATAAGCCTATCCTGTCTGGTATTTGAACTGGTGAACGTGGGCTTCGGGCGACGATCCTACGAGAACCGATACCTGATACAACTAATCTCATGTGTTGTTCACCACGAAAGGTCAACATAAAATAGCCGTTAATAAACATTACAAAGAGTGACCATAGATCTTTGAGCGTAATTTTCAGAAGCATACCCATGGCTGCATTATTACGCATTAACGGAAATTAAGGTACGAGCACATTGCAAGCTTCCCGGCGAGCTGTATACCGGCTGACGGTGGATTTTCCGTAAATTGCACAAGTGAGGTGGTTCTCCGCTGTGAGTCGCTGACGTTTCTCCGCTGCCGGCGAGTCCGCTGATCGGTCTAGTTGTCGCTTATGCCGCTCATAGTATGCCACTGCCGATCAATATAAAATTGATAACTTTGTCAGCTATTTGTCGACTGACAGTAACCTGCTTCTCAGAAGTTCTGCATACGAGATTGCAAGCACAGGTGCTACCTGCAACCTGAATTGAACTCTGACTTACGATATCTATCAATGTGTAGCTCAGAATATTTTACATTTCGGGCTTTAAAGAGAGGAAGTGTAACTGTGTTCAATGAACACGAATATACTCTGCCTGTTGCAAATTTACTTATGCAGCTCTTGATTTTCTGCTCCAAACCCATCTATGCCCGCTGGGAAAGTTCACGTGTGACAAGTTCACGTAGAATGTCATTCCTGTCAAAATTTCCATCTCCATTGTGTTGAAAATTTAGCATAACTACGTTTTTGTAGCTCATTTTTGTTGCGTTGTTAAAAGGTTTCTTCGAATGCGTTGACAGTTGTGTTCGAATTTTCAAACTTTAGTTTTATGGAGAGCATGATTGCCTAAAATCAGTTGCAGCTATGTGTCTCACCTAAATGCATTTTGCACAGTGTTCCTTTATTTTTCATTTGGCATTTGAAAGCGAACTAAGGTTTGGAAGTAGGATTGATGAAAATGAAGAATGGCCAATTTTTTGTGCTATCAATTATAAAGCCAGGCACAAGCAACGAAAGATTATGGGCGCAAACAAGATTAAAGAATTTGTTTAATGCGTTGCGCATAGAAATCAGCGATCTGAAGTAGTTTTACCTGTGTCACTTTTGTTTTTAAACATCAACGTTTCATTGTATCCTATTCTCTGGGAATGAATACAATATATAACTGGTTTACCCCAGGAAGAAATATGTGTCATATTTGTTTCGCTGCTTAGAATATTCGCGTTTCTTTTGAAAAAGAGGCCAGTGAAAAATAATTTGATCAGCTATTGCTACTGCTCATGGTATAGCTACTGCAATACCATGAGGACTTGATGGGATAAATGCTGTCCTGACGTCCCTATCCTGCACACGGCCCGCTATCTTCGAATGCGCGGCGCCGCAGATCACGGTTCAGAGGGCATTCGTCCTTTTGTGCAAGGAGACACCGAGGGGCTTGTTTACGTTATGCATTCCCTAATTGGCGCGTCGTTGAAATTTGTCAAGGATTTGCAAAGCTCCTTCTTAGTGGATTAGTTTCAGTTCCACCCGTGGGAGCGTCTTGCAACAATCTCTCTGCAGCATATTCAGCTTCTTCTTCGCCAGCCTGCTGCCGCCGCCATAGCCTCTTGGTCTGTCACAGTGTGCGCCTGCGAAGCAGAAGTTAAAGAGGATGACTGCGAAGAGCTTGGTGAGCAAAGCTCGCTTCAGAGGAGCGACCGAAGCCGACAAGATCCGATGCTTCTTCAAGAAGTTGCCTCCCGAGTATGCAGAGATGACGGGAGGGGGGTGGGGCATGCTTTCCAACCCATCCCACTTCCCCCCTCGGGCGCCGTTATCTCAGAAACCATCTATAAACGTGGAGAATGGTCATGCTTAATAAGCGTGTGAATAGGGGTCACTATCACGCCTGCTAAGCGTGAAGAGAGGTTGCTGATCATTCCTAGTAGGCGTGATCGGTCAGCGTGGAGAAATATCACGCCTATATTAAGCGTGTAAAAAGAAACTGCAAACGCACGCTTAGATAAGCATGCACTTTTTAGAGCGTACGCAATAAGCGTTGTCTTTGTGCGTCGTGTCGCGAATATTCTATTAGGAGAAGATATATATACTCATGCACGTGGCAACAAGTGCGTTGCGGACTGTGAGCGCGTGAAATTTTGTGCAAAAGCGCTTCAAGAGAGAGAGAGAGAGAGAGAAGTTATAATGGATAGGCAGGGAGGTTAAGCAGGCTGAGCCCGGTAGGCTACCCTGCACTGGCGAAGGGGGGAAAGGGCTTGAAAGAGGAGAAGGAAGAAATAAGTTCGCACTTCGCACTCTTACACACACACAAGCGTTCATCGTTGAGTCAGTTGCAAGTGGTAATAATAGCGCATTTCAAGAAGGGTTTCAAAGAATCTGCTTGTATCAAATGTGCTCGGGATTTCGAATTTAAGCGAAGGAATAATTTGAAAGAAATCTGAAGGTTTGGAATTCTGATCGAGTCATGTCGCTCTGCAACTGCGGGCTGAAATATGTCTTAATATATGCCGCAATTCACCTTCGTTAGAGGAAGCCCCAATGTTACGTTGTTCGCATACGCTTTTTCTGCTGCTTAGTTTGCGGCAACATTCTCAGGGATATTGCAATGGTGTGGTATCCACTGGAACATTACTGTGCGATTCTCTCAAGTTGCATTCGTGAGTTATTTTAGATTTTAGTAAATTAAGGTCCTCTTCTGTGAATTGCTGTTGTCACAGTGAAGTCACCGTAAAGCTGCCTGTGAATGACAAAGGAGGACCCATTTCCTCCCTTGTACTGAATTTATGTACCGTAACACAATAATATTGCAAAACGTTTTGCTGCCGTTGATGATGTCACGTAATACCGCATAAATACCTGTATTTGGTTGCGTTCTGTAATGACAAAGGTGGCCGTAGAAGAAATTGCTTGGCAAGAATCATCTATGTGCACCTGAATGTAACCAGGGTATCGGCAGTATACCTGGTATAACGCCAGTTATATTGCTATCATAAACATGTCTTGCATGCGAAGAATTTCTTCCACTGAAAGTTCAATTTCAACGCGACAGTGTTTTATGCCGGGTTTCACGACTGATTTCCGGTAACGGATGTAACGTCGGCTCCGGCGCTGCCATCTAGGAGCGGTGAAGCGAAGTACTGCGTTGTGACACTAACCAGTGCCGACAGGGAGCGCTTCGGTAGGCACAGCGCAGCGTAGGCTCCAATGCGGTGTAGCCATAGAATAAATTAGAACCAAGTGTAGCCTCGTGCATAGAGTTTCATACAATAATTATACAATATACAATCATGCAATAAAAACATTTATCAAATTGTCCAATGGTAGGATTCGAACACAGGAACTCTAGCAGAGAAGTCCGATATATAAACCATTACGCCACGCATGCATTTTGTTTCATTTATTGCCGGTCTTCGACGTTACACGGAACATACACTTATTACACTCACGTCACCACGCCACGGACGCATGCATCGACACGCGACATAAAAAGCCCTTATGATTGATCGCGGGCAAGCCAGTGCATTGAGACGCTTGGCGCGTTTCGATTTGGCCACCTCGACAAGCTGAACCGTTGTAACTAGTAGCGATTGTGTGTGTTCGCAGCGTCTCCTGCACTTCGAAAAGTACAGACTGCTCTGAAATTTACCGCAATGAAGGCATATAAAGCGCAATAAACAAAGCCACAAGAACGTCTAAATCAACAAGCATGAAGATCAGACAAATCCATGTATTTCTGTCGCCTCGTGTAGGCAGTTAGCGTCGGATTAGCCTGTGGCGCCTCGTTGCCTACGGATTGCAGCTTCAACGTGCATCAGCAGTGCATTGCCTACTGCTTCGCTTGCAATGGCACCACCTAAGACAACTGCTGTGCTAAAAGGCGCAGAAAGGCGACGACGTCGCCGGGCCAATCTCGCTTTGCTCCGGCGAGAGACACGCCAGAGTGAACCAGAATGCCTTGGCGCGTTCGCGGCGCACAGTGCGAACTCTGCCACTGGCATTCCTGCAGCTGTGCACGTCGCAGCTCGACTGGCTGCCGTAGCCACGGCAAAACCGGACCGGAATGCTAGCACCATCGCCGAAGATACTCGCTAGCAGGACGCCGCGCGCCAACAAACCTGCAACATGCATGGTCGCCGGCCAGCAAATCGTGCGCCTTTCGTTGCGGCTGGACCGTGAGTTCACGAAGAAAACATGCAACATCTTCTGTGAAGACACGTTTCACTTTAGTGTTCTACCGATTCCTATGAAAGAGGGATATCAACCATATTTTTTTGGTTCTACGAGTCGCCATGAATAGTAAGAGACATGTTAGCTCCAAAATTTGTGTTTTAGTAAATTTCTGTGCACCTGAATCGCCGCATTAATGCAAACCCTGTCTCTCTAATAAATGCAATAGTTAATGGGTGTCTTTCTGGCTGCACTGAAACGTGAAAGAAGTTCCGACATGTTACGACTGCCCTCATAATAGGAAATGGAGGGCGACGTGCCTCTGCAATTACTAAAGAACTCGAGGTTCATCAATGAACGAATAAGCATATTCTAAGGCCCTAAGCTATTAACCATTGGTGCCGCTTTTCAGATGAGCTGGAGAGCCGATGCAAAACGGTTGAAGAATATGCGATTTTTTGTTGCTTTAGAAGTGTATTATATATAAACCTTATGTAGTATGAAATTGACCCTCCCCATGCTGCAACTGCAAAATATTTATTATTGAATTTACTTGTTCTTTAAGGGCTTTTTGAGTATTCCAAGAAAGTTGTCCGTCTAGTGTAACTCCAAGGAATCTATGCTGTTTTATTATCTCAAAAGGTTGGCCCTCAAGGCACAGCAGAAAGTCCGTTAGATGTTGTCTGGTGTAAGGTAGCAGACACGTTTTAGCGTAGGACAGTTCCATTCTTCGTTCTTTTGAGAATTTGTCCACAGCGTTTAGGCCTTCCTACAACGTTGATCGAATAAGGCTGATGCATGGAACAGTGCACCTAATACAGACATCATCCGCGTATAGCGAATAGTGTAGTGTATAAGTGGAAGTATTTGTGGTAAATCCACTATGAAAAACTGCCCTGTCGGACTCCTTGATCAAGAATGTGAAAATAACTTTTTCTTTCGCTTGTTTAAATAAATGCTGCTCTGTCATTTAAGAAATTAGATATCCGCCGTAACATCCATCCAGGTATTCAAAAGTGTATCATATTTATTTGTTAAAGCGCATTTGCAGGTCGTCACTTTGGCATGTTTCAACGGTACACGTCTGTTCATTCAATAATGTCTTCCCGGGTTACTCTATTCGTAGTAATAATTTCTAAGAGAAGTAAATGAAAGAATGAGAAAAGAAACATCATTTTCTTCGCTTCCCCGTCCACACAAAATATCACAAGCTGCTTTGAATGTTATTTGGTATAAAATTCCCTTTGTTTTTCTTGTGTGAAGTTCTAAATTAAAAGTAATGTAAGCTGCTAGATACCGAGTGTGACGATACGAAGGTTCGGCTGTACAGTGCGTACACAGTCCTCAGTGCTCCTCTTGCCTAGGCTTTTCAGCAGTGAAAGAGAAGAAATTAACGCAATGTTCGGAGGGGCAAGGCGCCCTCTACAGTAGAAGTGCGTGTACGTTAAGCCATTTGTTGTCCGGCAACAACTGAGTCACGGAAAGAATTCAAATGAACGAGTTCCCTTACGGAGTCACGATCGCGCTCTCGTTCGGTCTCGAGGTGCTTTCGCAACACCGGCTCCACCATTAGCATCTGCCATTAATCCTGTCAGCTGTGACACCCTGAGCGATTCGCTGGCGCCCTTGCTTTCCCACGCTGTGCCCCGAAAGTCCAGCCGAGCGTACAAGCCCAACACTATGGCTTCACGGACTGGTTCATTCGGGAAATACCGGAAATACACGCCGTCGGCACGAAACAGATATGTTTTGTCAGCATTGAGTGACGTGTCTTAAGGTTTGTAGGGTCGAAGAGACGAACGAAATGGGCATTGAATGTGTTAAAAAAGGCTTTCAAAGCATTGACCAGAAGTTGGCAAGAACATCTGAAAGAACGGAATTGACTAACACTGTCTTAACTAACGGCTTTGACTAACGCGGACTCACAGCGGTAAATCTTTGAGAAACCTTTATTATCTACCACAGAGTCTACTGATCTTGAAAATGGTGTCTATTGATAACTAATTTACTCAAAATGCATATCCAAGTGTTGAGGCGTAAAAGGTTTTGCTTAGAATGAAGCGATCTTACATGACATTCGGGACCTGAGTTCTTGCTTACGGAGTTAAAATATGCATGGAAGCCTAGCCATATACAGCTTTGCTGTAAAAAAAGCGCAGTCTTGTACGATGGGTCAAGCAGTGACAACAATAGCATCTTCTGTGCATCTCCTAACGGCATGCCGAACAATATGCACGATACCAATGTGGAGCGAACGGAATCTTGAAAATACTGCCACTATAGTTCTTCAATAAAACCAGATGAATATTGAGCTAGAAATTTCAGCATGTACTCATCGTTGTCGGTCGGCTACTTCTCTTTCGCATCGTCTTTGTCACCA